>NC_064619.1:75953837-76256867 GCF_023898315.1 Schistocerca nitens
GCTGAAGGGGTTATTCTGTTCGATGTCCTTCCCCATGGTCAAACGATCAACTCTGAAGTGTATTGTGCTACTCTTCAGAAATTGAAGAAACGACTTCAGCGTGTTCGTAGGCACAAAAATCAGAACGAACTTCTCCTTCTTCATGACAACGCAAGACCTCACACAAGTCTTCGCACCCAAGAGGAGCTCACAAAACTTCAGTGGACTGTTCTTCCTGATGCACCCTACAGCCCTGATCTCACACCGTCGGATTTCCATATGTTTGGCCCAATGAATGACGCAATCCGTGGGACGCACTACGCGGATGATGAAGAAGTTATTGATGCAGTACGACGTTGGCTCCGACATCGACCAGTGGAATGGTACCGTGCAGGCATACATGCCCTCATTTCAAGGTGGCGTAAGGCCGTAGCATTGAATGGAGATTACGTTGAAAAATAGTGTTGTGTAGCTAAAAGATTGGGGAATAACCTGGTGTATTTCAATGCTGAATAAAACAACCCCTGTTTCAGAAAAAAAATGTGTTGCATTACTTATTGAACTGCCCTCGTATTTCAGCGAAGTACATTCTATGAATCGATCATGACTGTAAAATCAGAGAAACTCGATCTCGGACTATGAAGATTCATTATCTGCACTTCACACATACTGCATTATAAAAGATTCTTCTATACCTCAGGTAGTAAATCGTACAGCAATTATTCGCAAATAGTGTTTATTGAAAATGTAGATTTCAGTGACTGTGTGGCCATCTTCACTGCAATATATGAATATTCCAATTTGGGCCACACAGTGATCGAAACGTGGATTTGCAATAAATGTTATTGGTGACAGAACGCTGTACTCTTTGCTACTTGAAATAAATATAGTCACTGGACACATCTGCTTCCACATGGAATCTTCTACACTTTCTCATTCACTACTTTTTTCAGCTTCACCCAAACCTGCTACTTCATCTACATCTACACCGTACTCCTCAAGCCACCTAATGGTTTGCATTGGCGGGTACTTTCGGTCCCACTATCTGATCCCCCCAACCCTGTTCCACTCTCGAATGGTGAGTGGGAAGTATGATTGTCGGTAAGCCACTGTATTGGCTCTAATTTCTGGAATTTTCCCCTCATGGTCAATACGCGAGACATACGTAAAGGGAAGTAATATGTTGTCCGACTCCTTCTGAGAAGTGCTGTCTCGAACTTTCAGTAGTAAATCTCTCGGTGAGCTACAATAACTCTCTTGTAACGTTTGCTAGTGGAGTTTGTTTAGCATCTCCGTAACGGTCTCTCGCCAGCTAAACGATCCCGTGACAAAACGCGCCGCTCTTCGCTGGATCTTCCGTATCTCCTCTATCAGTCCTACCTGATAGGGATCCCAGATAGATGAACAATACTCAAGACTCGGGCGAATAAGCGCCTTGTAAGACACTTCTTTAATGGATGAGTTAAATTTCTTTAAGATTCTTCCGATGAATCTGAGTCTGTGTTATATTGTCATTCCACGTAAGGTCGCCCTGGATAGTTAAGTCTAGATATTTTACGGCAGACGCTATCTCCAGCTGTTTGTTATCAACAGTGTATCTGTAGAGTAGTGGATTTCTTTTACTATGTGTGCGGAATATGTTACACTTATTTAAGTTCAGAGTAGATTACCAGGGCCTGCTGCTTCTGTAGGTTTGCCAATGGTAGATGGCTTTAATAAGAGGGGCTTTTCGGTCTTTTCATACATATATATTTATATAACACATAGTTCGCAAGTCATTATTCGGTACTTGGGAATGGTTATCATCGACTACTGCCGGACATTCCCTATCCTGTGTACAGCGTTATCCTTATCAATATTTTAAAAATTCCGAAGTGATGTAGATGGCGCTGAGACAAGTCATTTAATATAAGACACATGGGACCGCAAATGCTGGGAAACATCCCAAAAGTGGATGACAAATGTTAACCATGTGACGTCATCAGATGACGTACCACGCAGCACAAGAAGCGGTTGGCCCTGTCGATCCTGCCCCCGCCGGAAGGGGGGACTGCGACACATCGTTCCTCTGCGCTACCTGATTTCGTTCTTGTATTATCTAGCGTGATACGGTAGCACTCGCGGTAGTGGTAACACAAAAGTACAGTGAATCGGTTTACATTTAACGAGCCTGCAGACATGCATCTATTTTATTGTACTGTTAATTACAATCTGCCTGCGGCAAGCGGTATTTACGCAGAACGTTCCTCACAGCGTACTTTACCTTCTCACGTAGCGTTTGCTACTGTGGATTTTCGAATGCGTGAAACAGGGAATCTGCACGTAAATAAACGCTGAAGGCAAAACATGTATTGAGGGAAGGGAATGCAGTGGTCAGACATGCTATGATCTGAAATCAAGATTAATTGTCAGACAACATCTAACGTATGAAATGTTTTTTGCTTTGTTGCTATTTGCGAGCACTACCATATGACGAAAGGTAATGCAAGAACGAAAACAGAATATGCTAGCAGAGCGATGTGTAGCACTGCCTCCTAGCTGGAGAGTAGCATTGACAAGCACAACCAGTTCTCGTGCGGCGAGGTACGTCATCTGGTGATGTCATATGTTCAACATTTGTCATCCACCTCTGGGGTATTTCCTGACATTTGGACTCAATGTGTGTTATATTAAATTACTTGTCTTAGCACCATCTACGTCGCTTCTGGAGTTTTTAAATGATAATAAGATTCATCTTGTATACGCAGACTGAAGCGACGAATGAAAACTTGTAACAAGGCACGGATACGGATCTAGGTATCCAGGTCACCCAGCCTGACTCAGTGCCTTTGCACCACTGCACGGACAACCCTAGCACGCCTCCATCCTCAATATAAATTCCCATTCATACCTCAGCCCGCTTGGGATTGCCCCTAAACTCGAACAGCAGCAGACCCGGGTTCGAGTCCCAGCTATGTTAGAAAATTTTCATTCGTCGCTTCTGCTTGCTTATATACATCATAGACTTGAAAAGTGTTCTACAACAATGTAGTTTTCTCCCTACCCTGTTCTCCCGCAACTGAAGCGAACGAAACGCAATTGCCTCTGTGCTTCCGTAGGAGACCTTCGTAGTTCTTAAGGCAGGTGTACGTTGGTGCAGTAGGATCGTTCTGCAGTCTGTAGCATATGCTGGTTCTCTAAAATTTCTCAATAATTCTTGGCAGAAAAAACGCCTTCATTACTCCAGGGATTCACCGTTGCATTTACGGAGCATTTCCGTAGCAGTGCCGTGTTCACCGACTCTACCGGTAACAAAAGTAACACTGCGCCTCCGAAGCGATTTCTTGTCTTCTTTTACTCCGATCTGAGAGAGATATCGAACACTTGATCAGTGCTCAAGATTGGATCGCATAAGTGTTTTGTATGCGGTCTCATTTACAGGTAAACTACCTTCTCGTGGAATTCTCCCAATGAACCAAAGTCGACCATTCGACTTCCCTACAACCAACCTTGCGTGCTCGTTCCGTTTCATGTCGCTTTCCAGCGTTAAGCCTAGATATGTTACGCCTCGATAAATAATCGTTGTGACTGTATCAATCAGCACTACACTAGTGCTGTATTAGAACGTTATAGGACTGTTATTCCTACTCACCCGCATCGAATTACATTTTTCTATATTCAGAGCAATCTGTCATTCATCACGCCAAATAGAAATTCTATGTAGTCTGTATCCTTAAAGACGACACCGTCCTGCACAGTTTAGGAGGCCGAGCTTATAGAGGGGAGTAGGAGCGATTAGCGGGAGGGAGCAAAAATGTACTGTTTGTTAACTGAAATGGGGAAAACGCCAAGACTTGTTTATTCGAAAACCTTTCGAGTGGAATGATTCAGCAGGAAAGAATGTACAGGGTGATTCAAAAAGAATACCACAACTTTAAAAATGTGTATTTAATGAAAGAAACATAATATAACCTTCTGTTATACATCATTACAAAGAGTATTTAAAAAGGTTTTCTTTCACTCAAAAACAAGTTCAGAGATGTTCAATATGGCCCCCTCCAGACACTCGAGCAATATCAACCCGATACTCCAACTCGTTCCACACTCTCTGTAGCATATCAGGCGTAACAATTTGGATAGCTGCTGTTATTTCTCGTTTCAAATCATCAATGGTGGCTGAGAGAGGTGGCCGAAACACCACATCCTTAACATACCCCCATAAGAAAAAATCGCAGGGGGTAAGATCAGGGCTTCTTGGAGGCCAGTGATGAAGTGCTCTGTCACGGGCTGCCTGGCGGCCGATCCATCGCCTCGTGTAGTTGACGTTGTTCGAGCTGAGGGAACAGCCAATTCTCTAACATCTCCAGATACTGTAGTCCAGTTACAGTAGCACCTTCGAAGAAAAATGGACCAAAAACTTTATTGGCTGAAATGGCACAGAAAACGTTCACCTTAGGCGAGTCACGTTCATACTGAGTTGTTTCCCACGGATTCTCAGTGCCCCATATACAGACATTGTGACGGTTGACTTTTCCGTTAGTGTGGAAAGTTGCTTCATCACTAAATACAATCTTTGAAACGAAAGATTCATCTGTTTCCATTTGAGCAAGGATAAAATCACAGAAATCGATTCTTTTAATCTTATCAGCTGCAGACAGTGCTTGAACCAATTTCAGACGATAAGGTTTCATAACTAACCTTTTTCGTAGGACTCTCCATACAGTTGATTGTGGAATTCTCAGCTCTGTGCTAGCTCTGCGAGTCGATTTTCCTAGGCTGCGAACAAATGCTTGTTGGATGCGTGCTACATTTTCACCACTCGTTCTCGGCCGTCCAGAACTTTTCCCTTTGCACAAACACCCATTCTCTGTAAACTGTTTATACCAACGTTTAATACACCACCTATCAGGAGGTTTCACACCATACCTCGTTCGAAATGCACGCTGAACAACTGTCGTCGATTCACTTCTGCCGTACTCAATAACACAAAAAGCTTTCTGTTGAGCGGTCGCCATCTTAGTATCAACTGACGCTGACGCCTAGTCAACAGCGCCTCAAGCGAACAAATGTACAACTAAATGAAACTTTATAGCTCCCTTAATTCGCCGACAGATAGTGCTTAGCTCTGCCTTTTGTCGTTGCAGAGTTTTAAATTCCTGAAGTTGTGGTATTCTTTTTGAATTACCCTGTATTTTGTACTCCGCGTAATGTTGATAATCATACAGTGTAGGAAAGTACAGAAAATCCAGTTGTAACATTTTGTTCATCCCTCTGAGGCAAATTCAGGCACTATCTAAAACAGTCTGCGTACACTGAAAATTAAGAATAACAATTCTTTGGACCCTACGAAAACAAATAAAAAGCCTAGACTGATACGGCAACAAACTATGTCTAATATGTACACAACGTTTAGGACTACTACTGAATAGTATTCCATTCCAATACATCTTGTAATTCCCACACTACATCAAATAATTAAGAATGCCTGATATAGATGAAAATGCCCAGAACACTTATAAATTGAATAGCCAGTAACAATCGGAATCCACTGGATATAATATCAGCCTTTGGTTGATAGAGCCTACGCCGAAACTTTACCTCTTTACTAGCTCCGTAGAAAGTAGTGGCTTTCTAAAAGTCCGGCTTCAAATTGCCAGCTTTCTGGCTCACAGCAGCCAGTGCACCGACCCGCTTGACGCTACGGAACCACATTGTCTGTTCGCAGAAAACCTGCGGCAACTGTGCGGAAACTTGTGCGGGTGGTAATATGTTTCTATTCTAATGCCTCGGACATTACTGGGTTCGCAAACCCAATTACATAAATCTTCCATATTCTGTGGCCCAGGTCCTACGGACAACACTACTGTTGAGCTTCTGACATTATCCGCTACACCATTTGTAGTTACTGGAAACAGTTGCAGCCCTATAACTCTTCCATTTTGAAAGGGCACGCAACTTGGAATACCAAAAGGCTTCATTGTTTTAAAGCAATGGGAGCTTGTGCAACTCTTCTGTTTGGTGACACTTGTAATTATTTCAAACAAGTGTTCGAGTAAATTGAATGACTTTAACTCTGCTACACCTCGTGAATTTTACCATCAATGTTCCGCCCTATATGTACTTCAATAAAGATGCTACGTTAATTTTCAAGCACTATTGTTTGTACTTATCGAAGTTCGTTGCGAGTGAAGTACACTCCTGGAAATGGGAAAAAGAACACATTGACACCGGTGTGTCAGACCCACCATACTTGCTCCGGACACTGCGAGAGGGCTGTACAAGCAATGATCACACGCACGGCACAGCCGACACACCAGGACCCGCGGTGTTGGCCGTCGAATGGCGCTAGCTGCGCAGCATTTGTGCACCGCCGCCGTCAGTGTCAGCCAGTTTGCCGTGGCATACGGAGCTCCATCGCAGTCTTTAACACTGGTAGCATGCTGCCACAGCGTGGACGTGAACCGTATGTGCAGTTGACGGACTTTGAGCGAGGGCGTATAGTGGGCATGCGGGAGGCCAGGTGGACGTACCGCCGAATTGCTCAACACTTGGGGCGTCAGGTCTCCACAGTACATCGATGTTGTCGCCAGTGGTCGGCGGAAGGTGCACGTGCCCGTCGACCTGGGACCGGACCGCAGCGACGCACGGATGCACGCCAAGACCGTAGGATCCTACGCAGTGCCGTAGGGGACCGCACCGCCACTTCTCAGCAAATTAGGGACACTGTTGCTCCTGGGGTATCGGCGAGGACCATTCGCAACCGTCTCCATGAAGCTGGGCTACGGTCCCGCACACCGTTAGGCCGTCTTCCGCTCACGCCCCAACATCGTGCAGCCCGCCTCCAGTGGTGTCGCGACAGGCGTGAATGGAGGGACGAATGCAGACGTGTCGTCTTCAGCGATGAGAGTCGCTTCTGCCTTGGTACCAATGATGGTCGTATGCGTGTTTGGCGCCGTGCAGGTAAGCGCCACAATCAGGACTGCATACGACCGAGGCACACAGGGCCAACACCCGGCATCATGGTGTGGGGAGCGATCTCCTACACGGGCCGTACACCACTGGTGATCGTCGAGGGGACACTGAATAGTGCACGGTACATCCAAACCGTCATCGAACCCATCGTTCTACCATTCCTAGACCGGCAAGGGAACTTGCTGTTCCAACAGGACAATGCACGTCCGCATGTATCCCGTGCCACCCAACGTGCTGTCCCCCATTGAGCATGCTTGGGACTGGATGAAGCGTCGTCTCACGCGGTCTGCACGTCCAGCACGAACGCTGGTCCAACTGAGGCGCCAGGTGGAAATGGCATGGCAAGCCGTTCCACAGGACTACATCCAGCATCTCTACGATCGTCTTCATGGGAGAATAGCAGCCTGCATTGCTGCGAAAGGTGGATATACACTGTACTAGTGCCGACATTGTGCATGCTCTGTTGCCTGTGTCTATGAGCCTGTGGTTCTGTCAGTGTGATCATGTGATGTATCTGACCCCAGGAATGTGTCAATAAAGTTTCCCCTTCCTGGTACAATGAATTCACGGTGTTCTTATTTCAATTTCCAGGAGTGTATGTATTGATTTATGTTTTCTCTGCTTCCGCAACGTTTTCATAAAAATACAACGAATAAAGAAATTGTAGCATAAAATTAAATTCAGAGGGAATAAAAGCGTAAAGGTCAATTAAGTTGTTGGGTCAAAAGGAACCAAGAATTCATTTGTAAGGAAAATTGGTACCTCAAGAAAGAAACTGCAGTGTCCACAAGGCGTTTCCTCGCAGATGAAATATTGAGGTGAACCTCAGCATACGCTGTGGTTTTATTTTCAAAAATACTGTATGTAGAATACGTGGTGTTGACATATGTTTGGGAGAGATTCAGTGTCTTCACAAATGGAGTGTGTCAAAACTAACATTGAAATGTGCAGAGTGTGAACCACTTGCTGCTAAAACAACATCCCAAATGAACAATAATAATTTCTATGAGAATAACACAAGGCTACTTTATGCTCTCAGATCAAATGGGAAAGACATGGAGGCAACCGAACTGTTTTGTACATGCTTGACACTCCAAATTCACCTGCAAATTTGTGACTTATAATGAAAATATTGGCACTGTTGTTGCTGAAGTCTGTAATCTCTCAATGAAAGAAGCAGTAGAATATATGCTCAAGGAATGTGATCCCATGTTTCGATGACAGCTGGCGGCAACTTGGACACACTTCATTAAATGGCGTTGTTACGGCTACATCATTTGATACTGGCAAGGTAATTGGCGTAGAGATTCTAAGTAACTTATATATAACTTGCGGCAGTGAAACTGAGAAAGAGGATGACCACAACTGTTAGAAGAATTATACCGGTCCAAGTGGTGGGACGGAAGTAGCAGGAGTTCTCAGAATTTTTAGTCGTTCACTGGCAAATGGAGGTGTCAGATACACCCTGTATTTAGGGGACAGTGACAGCAAACCTTACGGATATGTGCAGAAAATCCTTTGGATCGAGTGTCACAATTTCGCATGTGCAGAATAAAATGGGATTCAAGTATAGAACATTATTAAAAGAAATATAAAAAGTAGTACTGGAAGATGGGAAGAAGATAATTGATAAAGGTCACCTGAGAAATGTTGAAATAGATTACTGAATGATTGTGGCTTGGCCATAAGCAGAAATTTTGGGAATTTAGAAAACATAAAGAAAGTTGAATGGGCTATCATTTTCCATAACATTTACACAAATAAAAATGATCAGAATTTTATTTGCCCAAATGATCCTGACGCTTGGTGCATGCGCAGAAGTGCTACATATGAATACATACATTCTTTACCTGCGGCAATAGTGAATGAAATTTGACGTTCATTTAGAGATCTTTGTAAAGATACTTTGTTGAAGAAATGTCTTCATGGGAAAAAAATAAAATTTAAATAAACGTGGAAATTCTGTCTTTGGAAGGAAAGTGAAATTTTATTAGTGAAAGATTGAAAAAAATCCTTTAAATCCATAACAGACATTTTGTTCATTTTTACTTACAAACGCTGGCATGTATGTTATATGTAGTCAATGAAAAATTCACTGTTCTAACACTAAGAGTTCTTTCGAATTGTGTACCTACTCAAAGAGTGAAATAACATTGGCAGCACATGTATAAAAATTACTTTTCGTCTCACGCTACAGCGAGGAAGAAGATACTAACGTAGACTGAAACAGTGTCTTGTGTCTAAGGCCTTGCTGCTATCCCCTTTTTTTTTTTGTAATTGTGGATCAAAAATCTCCTCAAATTCAGTTGTTCCTCGGCAAGGGTTCGTGTACATCTCATTTCTGAAATTAATGATTGCCTACCTCGCGATGCTCATACCGTAAACCAGTTTGTTTCTGTGACGATTTACGAAATCATTTCTTTTCTTTGCAATACAATTTCCTTCTTAACTTTGAATGTCACAGCCAGTAGCCCTGCACCAATGTGCTTTATGATAAATAAATACAGAACAAAAGTAACTATTATGCATTAAACTTTACAACAAATATTCTATTACCTGATGATTCAATAAGGTGTCTTGCTGTCATCGTTCAATGTGTTTTGTGTGGAGGAAATGATGATCTGATGCTTAACTGAAACAAATGATAATTGAAATTTACCATATATTTTAGACAAAAAAAGTTACAGAGTTGATATTACGACGTCTGTCATTTTAATGATGCTCTTCTACATGAAATATCGATCGTTAAGATTAACCAAAGCTTTCAGATATTAGCATTCGGGTCTTTGTTACAAAACTTGTTAACTCTACTTTAACAGTAAATCCTAAACTATTATAGATATGGTCAGTATCCACGTTTTATAGGGATCACCATGGAAATTTATCGAGGACGGTAGAGTAAAATTACTGTGTCTTGAATCCCTGAATTACTACAGAATTAAATAGTTTTCATAAATTTTTCCCTCTATGGCTTTATGCTCCTGTTCTTCCCTGGGTTTCCCATTGACGTAGGTTCTCGTCTGTCTTCTCGTCTGTCTCACTCGCACACTAAAGCACAATAGCGCCTGTGAATGTCCCCATCTCGTGGCGAATCTGCGCTCTTTGAGGCAAACGGTCCTGGATGACAGGGTTAGTTTCACAATTTCTGAAGGCTGACTTTTTCTGCCTTATACTTAAATGAGAGCGAAATACTCGTTAACTCACACAGGTTGGATTTACTGTTTTATTTCTAAAACACTATATAAATAATTCTGCAAGTTTAATATCACTATTTTCCTTTGTAATGTTCTCCAGGCGGATTTACTTACGTCATATCTCAATTTCCTTTGAACACCTCGTCTGCCATTACCTCCGATGTATTACTGTTTTCGTTACTACCTGCAATTTAAAGGAACGTTGGAATTCTTGTGCAGTTTTCCTAGTGCTGTAAGTTACTGCATCCTCTCTCATCTCAAATGATAAAATATCATGTCTACTCACTTGGATGCCTTTTTGTTTCATTAAAGCTTTCATTGTTTTTGATTCTGACATCTACCAATTTCTCATTGTATCTTATCACATCCCTTTGCAGTTGTCGTCAACATATTTGATCATTTGTTCGCATTGTACAATGTTCGTAATAATGCTTGTTTGAAACTGTCGCCATCACATTAGTGGACGTAATTCTCCTCTTTCTTCCTCTTCATATGTTATTTCTATGTTGAACATCTTTTTCTGTTCGCATAAGTACCTTTTGCTCCGTGGACGTTATAAAATTTCAAACGCTTAATTCTCTGCTAAGTTTTCCGTTGACATAAATGATAAGAGAATGGACTAAATTATGTGTCGTCAAGTCGTCAACTTTTATGCGCTGTCATATTTCATGTTGTATAATTAACTACGATACATCGACTCCTATGCTCAGTGTAGAACATTAAGTTACTTGAACTTTTATTCATAGAAGTAGAATGTTGTACATATTTATTACATATAGAATGGAAGATTAAGATTATCAGCGGAAGACGTAAAATGAGATAATGTGTATTTTAGCAGAGTTGTTTATTTCTGACCAAACACTAAATGCCTCAGGAAACTATGTAGAGAAGATAGTTCGGAAGCACATTCAGAATGGAAAGAAATAGAATCTAATGACAACAGAGACTCCTGATGATGTAACCACTGAAACTATTATGACTGGTTATGTGGCAGCCGTAGCAGCAATGATTACTGACGTGCAAAGGGAAAATAAAACAAGTAGCAAAACATATCAATTCTGCAAACTAGATAAAGAACCAGCAACGTCATATTTCAAGGAAAGTCTGGAAGTATTTAGCTTTGAACAGGAATATGTAGAGAAACTGTGATTGTCGTTTAGAAGAATTGTTGAACAAGCACTGAATACATTCGTACCTAGTGGAACAGGTCGCAATGGCGAGCAACAGTTCACGGTGTACAGTTTTTGTAAATAAGCCTCGAAAGAAGCATTTTTTCATGAATCCTTCAATACGTACAAGAGTAGAATATTATCAAGAGAGCCGGCCGAAGTGGCGAGCGGTTCTAGGTGCTACATTCCGCTACCGCGTGACCGCTATGGTCACAGGTTCGAATCCTGCCTCGGGCATGGATGTGTGTGATGTACTTAGGATACTTCGGTTTAAGCAGTTCTACGTTCTAGGGGCCTGATGACCTCAGAAGTTAAGTCCCATGGTGCTCAGAGCCATTTGACCCATTATCAAGAGACTTCACGAGACTCAAAAAAATTCTGGTCATTGCAAAGGCAATCAGCGGCACCTAGGTTCATGTTCAGTCGGATAAGACAGGAAATGAAACTGATGGTACTGTAGCCAAAACAGGAACGCTAAACTTCGTGTTAAAATGTCCCACTGCAAAGGAAAATCAATGGCCATTGTCTCAGTATAGTGTTACGACAGAAAAGGTGAGTAATATACACTGAAATGGACGTGAGGACAGCTGTATGGCCACCCCATGTCCCAGGCACTTTCGGAGGCAGGCAGTCGATGAACAAAAGAGAGACCCCTGTCCCCTTACCGGGATATCAACGCTATCGTACCCAGAATGTTTTTTCTGTGCTATCAGATCATGGAATTGAGGCGACACGGTGCCGTGCGCGTGTGATATATTTAATGAGATCGATTCTACTCACGCTAGCTTTCCCTCTGGCCGCTGCTAGCGACGAGAGCACTCCGACAAGGGACATGTCTCCGCTCGAACAGGATTTCGGTGGTGCATTTTTAAGCCTTACGTACGCCTATGATTAGGATGATGAGAGCATTCGATTGCGTTTCTCTTAGTTTGCCCACTGTCGGGCTTTAAAAAATGTAGGTGAGGTTGCTGAACAGAATGCATGAAACAATGAGCAGAATCTCAATAGGCATATTTGGCGAAAACAATATCTAGACAATTCTGAGGACCACATTCTTGAGCTGCAAAATCAATTGACACTTGAATAATATTCTTGAATTCAGCAATATATGCCGGAGGATTGTACCCTGCCACTTTTTATTGTGTGTAGACTGGACAAAGAAAACTGTTGACATTTTTCCCTTCTTTAGATAGTGTAGCAGCAGAAGTTTGCTCATAATTAAAACCACTTTGATGGGTGTTCCAAATGTAGAGTGGTTGTATCATGGCACATGCTGCTTCCTGGTTTACTTCTTTGACCAAACGGGTCTCAGAATGGCGAATATCTTGATCTTCCACAACATCTCCGGCTGTCATGAAACCAGTGATGTGTCTTCGGCACATTCTGTATTTTGTTTTGCTATGAAAGCTGCATAACATTTGTATTTTATGTACCCAGTTTCTCTTGCTTTTTGCATTGGCCAAAATTTCATGTGCCCCTAATGGACACATTTTCCTTCAGTCTTGGCTATATGTAAGTGACTTAGAACATGTTGTTTTAGCCCCAAGTGACTGCTTCATTTCCTAGAAATGAATGTTCTTTACGTCTTATTTTTTTTCTCCACATAATCAAATATTACTGTGATGTTCGATTTGCTTTTTATTGGTGGAAGTCTCTTCAATGAGCAGCTATAGGTGGCAACTTTACGTAGAGGCGTACGATAATCGTCACAAACAAACACGTCCGAGATGTTTTCCCATTTTTTTAAAAAATACTAGCAGTACTGGATGTATTTTCTGGTGAAGGTTCGTAGTCACGGGAACTATAAGCTTTTCTTTGAGGAGTACTGTTTCCCCCACTGCCACTGGCACTACAATCTTGAGCACTATTAATAGCGTTATCGTCTATAAAGTCAATTTCTTCATCCACTGTCGTATGCCATGTAACTTCAGTTGAGCAAGAAAATGAATATTCATGTTCCTGAATAATCAGATCGACCAAAAACACTGCGAAAGTGTCATCATCCTGCCGTACACCGTCTTTCCTTAAATAACGTCTTCTTAACTTGGATGCCACAATATTAAAGACGTTCGAAGCATTAATGCTTTCGTACACTTTTGCTACGTATGTACGAGGTGCGGCTAGAAAAAAACCGGACTGATGCTGGAAAAAACATTTATTTACAATTATTTACAATTTCATGTTATCTCCTTCAATGTACTCTCCTCCTTGGTCTCTACACCGCTCCATACGAATTTTCCACTGTTCATAGCAATGCTGCAGATCATTTTCGGTAAGTCCATACATTACTTCCGTCGCTTTTTCTTTTACTGCTTCAACAGTCTCAAATCTAGTTCCTTTCAAAGCTGACTTGACTTTAGGGAAAAGAAAAAAGTCACAGGGGGCCAAATCAGGTGAGTAGGATGGATGATCTAAGATGGGAATGTTGTATTTTGCCAAAAACGTCTTCACTGACAACGCACTGTGAGCTGGGGCCTTGTCTTGGTGAAGTAGGGTAGCCAGGACGCTAATGTAGTAATGCTGATTCACTGTTTGCCCCTCTGGTACCCAATCAATGTGCACAATCCCTTTGATGTCAAAATAAAACAATCATCATTGCCTTGAATTTCGATTTTGACATTCGTGCTTTTTTTTGTCGTGGAGAACCAGGAGTTTTCCAATGCATCGATTGGCGTTTAGTTTCGGGATTGTAAGTAAAAAACCACGATTCATCGCAAGTAATAACATTTTGTAAGAAGGTGGGATCACTTTCAATGTTTTCCAGGATGCCAGAACAAATCATTCTTCGGCGTTCCTTCTGTTCAATTGTGAGACACTTTGGAACCATTTTTGAACACACTTTGTTCATGTTGAAACTTTCATGAAGAATCTGCCTAACACTTTCCTTGTCAACTCCTGTTAACTCAGACACTGCTCTGATTCTTAAACGGCGATCTTGTCGAACAAGTTTACCGATTTTTTTCAATGTTTGCATCAGTTTTTGCTGACAATGGTCTGCCAGTGCGAGTGTCATCACTCGTGTCTTCGCGGCCATCTTTAAATCGTTTAAACCACTCAAACACTTGTGTTCGCGATAAACAATCATCGCCGTACACTTGTTGTAACATTACAAACGTTTCACTTGCAGATTTTCCTAGTTTGAAACAAACTTTGATGTTAACACGCTGTTCTTTCTGTACACTCAACATTTTCCGACGCACAGACAAAACGTCAACTACTTAAAACAGACGCCACGGGCAGACTGAGTGCAGGAGGCAGATGAAACTCGAGCAGTAGGCGGAGCGAGAGTCACGTGACAGGCCACGCGACTTTCAGCCTTATTGCATTCGTTTTATTGTTTCACCAGTACTAGTCCGGTTTTTTTCTAGCCACACCTCGTATGATAATGCTAACACACGTATACTAAACACGTAAAATAGTTGGTGAGGTAACTGACTGTTGTTTTAGTCCCTCCACCTCCAAGGCTGCTGTGTACAAAGCCAGAGCAACACAGTCACCCGCCATCGCAAGCGTTGTTCGAAATGTGAGATGGGTCTGAGTATAAATACTTAAATACAAATTCCTGTTCGAGCCGGGAGACGTAACTTGTGAGGTCTGAGAGCCAACATGTGAGCGGACAAACTCGTAAGAGGGTCGTAAGGGGGTGCAAAAATTTAACAGGACTAAACAATTTGATAACGAAACCGTGGTCGGAGAAGCCAGCTTAAGGAGATAATATGAATAAAATCACATTACTGTGTAGTTTATTATTTACATTAGTTAGAGTTAACTGCAAATACCATCACCAACCCGATGAGCGTACCATTTGTTCTGTATCTTAGAAAAAGGGCTGGAACTGGCGACCATCAACCTCAAATCAAGCGTGACATCGGCGAACAAGATTCTGACGCACCCTGACAAATATCCTAGTGTATTTCCAATCACATCATAGGCAGCTACAATTCTGCAGCTAATCCCATCTCTGTGTTCACTGGGGTCTCATACACACGTGACTTAATATATCCCCATAGGAAATAATCAAGGGATTCATGTCAGGTAACGTCACAGACTATGGAATTGAACCTCCCAATCCAGCGACCAGGAAATGCAGCAGTGAGATGGTTGCGGACATCCAGGCTGAAGTGAGGCGCTGCACCGTCATGTTGTATCCACATCTCACGAACAGCCAAGGGTACTTTCTCCAATAACTCAGGTAGAGCTCTTTACACGAACCTCAGGTACAGGTGGCCTTTCCGACGGCCAGGTAGAAGATATGGCTCAGTGAGACTGTCGCCTAAATGCCATAAATATTCACAGTAACACCTACTCTACCACAGCGTGAGGGTTTTCGTCACACCATGCATGGCTATTCCTGCTGTTCAAAATACTAGCACTATTAAATTAGATATCGACAGTAAACGGCACGACTTGCGGGAAATCTCGTCGATAAATCCATCTGGTGAGAAGGATGTAAGAGACAGGCGAGATACCCTCAGCCTTCAAGAAGAATATAATAATTCCAAATCCAAAGAAAGCAGGTGTTAACAGATGTGAAAATTACCCAACTGGCCGGCCGATGTGGCCGAGCGGTTCTAGACGCTGCAGTCTGGAACCGCGCGACCGCTACGGTCGCAGGTTCTAATCTGACCTCGGGCATGGATGTGTGTGATGTCCTTATGTTAGTTTTAAGTAGTTCTAAGTTATAGAGGACTGATAACCTCAGCATTTAACTCCCATAGCGCTCAGAGCCATTTGAACCACTACCGAACTATCAGTTTAATAAGCCATGGCTGCAAAATACTAACACGAATTCTTTACAGAAGAATGGAAAAACTGGTAGAAGCCGACCTCGGGGAAGATCAGCTAGGATTCCGTAGAAACGTTGGAACACGGGAGGCCATACTCACCCTCCGACTTATCTTAGGATATAGATTAAGGAAAGACAAACCTACGTTTGTAGCGTTTGCAGACTTAGAGAATGCTTTTGACAATGTTGACTGGAGTATTCTCTTTCAAATTCTGAAGGTGGCAGGAGTAAAATACAGGGAGCAAAAGGCTATTTACAATTTGTACAGAAACCAGATGGCAGTTTTACGAGTCGAGGGGCATGAAAGGGAAGCAGTGGTTGGGAAGGGAGTGAGACATGGTTGTAGCCCATTCCCGATGTTATTCAATCTGTATATTGAGCAAGCAGTAAAGGAAACAAAAGAAAACTTCGGAGTAGGAATTAAAATCCACGGAGAAGAAATAAAAACTTTGAGGTTCGCTGATGACATTGTAATTCCGTCAGAGACAGCAAAGGACCTGGAAGAGCAGCTGAACGGAATGGACAGCGTCTTGAAAGGAGGATATAAGATGAACATCAACAAAAGCAAAACGAGGATAATGGAATGTCGTCGAATTAAATCGGGTGATGCTGAGGGAATTATATTAGAAAATGAGACGCTTAAAGTAGTAAATGAGTTTTGCTATTTGGGGAGCAAAAAACTACTGATGGTCGAAGTAGAGAGGATATAAAATGTAGACTGGCAATGGCAAGGAAGGCGTTTCTGTAGACGAGAAATTTGTTAGCATAGAGTATAGCTTTAAGTGCCAGGAAGTCGTTTCTGAAAGTATTTGTGTGGAGTGTAGCAATGTATGGAAGTGAAACATGGACGATAAATAGTTCGGACTAGAAGATAATAGAAGCTTTGGAAATGTGGTGCTACAGAAGAATGCTGAAGATTAGATGGGTAGATCACATAGCTACTGAGGAAGTATTGAACAGAACTGGGGAGAAGAGGAGTTTGTGGCACAACTTCATTAGAAGAAGGGATCAGTTGGTAGGACATGTTCTGAGGCATCAAGGGATCATCAATTTAGTACTGGAGGGCAGCGTGGGGGGTAAAAATCGTAGAGGGAGACCAAGAGATGAATACACTAAACATATTCAGAAGGATGTAGGTTGCAGTAGGTGCTGGGAGATGAAGAAGCTTGCAAAGGATAGAGTAGCATGGACAGCTGCATCAAACCAGTCTCTGGACTGAAGACCACAATCACGTATAAAATCAAAACCTTGGTACAAAGTGAGTCACAAGTATTGCATGGACTCGTTGTGGGTGATGTGGATGTAATAAATGTTCGTGGAATACTCGTACGACGTCAGTATGTGCAGCGCCCATTCAATACAGAGCCTCCTTATGCACTAGTAAAGGAAACAAAACCAGCATCATGACTTCCTAGTAATCAGACTCGTCGTCCTTGTTCTCTTGCAGGAAATAAAGAATGTACATGTAAATAAACAGCACAGTACGCGTAAACATGTGCGCATGTTAGTTCTAAATGAGTCGGAAAACAGTAACGCTAGACGAAGCGGTAGGCAAGTTTACTTCCATATCTCCTTAAGATGCCTTCTCCAACCCCAGGTTCCCTACCTAAAATTGTTCAGTGGAGCATTCTCTATGTTCTATTAAATATTTGCACACTCTTACGGAAACACCCTGCTTATCGGGCGCGCGTCTTACTGTGGGTTGATTGGTTCGCGGAAGCAGTAGCTGGAGGTAGTTTTGATGGAGGACATGAGTGGTTCCGCTTTGGCCGAACACTGCTGAAAGACGGCGGCCTCGCCTGTGAGAGCTGTTAGCGCAGTCCCACTATTTGGAAAATCGGGTTTCTCCTACGTGATTCTACAAAGGAAGCGAGCCCGCTTGGGGAATTGTTACCTGCACATATTGTGGACTATAGCGAGATGCTTGCCACTGGCCTTAAATTCGTTCATATTGGTTCCTCATGTCCCTTCTTAGCTCGTAGCTGACGTTGCTCCAGTCTGATATTGTGGGCCAAAGCTGTCCATTTGTTTTTGGTAACTAAGCACGTACACGACGCTTGTGGTTAACGAGCTTTAAATTTATAAAACTGTTACTTACTCGGCACCTTATTGAACAACATGGCTCTCTCGTGGTGGATAAGGCGCGTCTTCTGTTATGTACCTTAACGTTTTACCTGACTCTGTCTTTGCCTCACGTTGCCAGTCTGTTACTGTATTTACCATTTGTCTGAACAGTGTGCGGCCGCCATGTCATCCTCATCCTTAGGGGTCATCGGATACAGATTGGAGCGGCCAGTGGTCAGCACACAGCTGTCTCACCTGCTGTCAGGTTTCGTGACTGGTGCCGCTGTTTCCCATTCAAGCAGCTCCTCAATTGGCATCGCAAGGGCTGAGTGTACCCAGCCTGCCATCACCGCTCAGCAGACCCCAATGGTGACTCATCCAAGTGCTAGCGAAGCCCGACAGCACTTAACTTCAGTTATATGAGGGGAACCGGTGTTACCACTGCAGCAAGGCTGTTAGTTCACTTGTTTACAGACTACGAATAACATACCGAAATTTGATTAAAAAAAAACACCGTAACTTGTCTTTAAGTATAGTGATTTACTCATTACAGCTAACTGTTCCTTTGTCTCGGTGAATCAACAAATTGAGAATTGCTAGAATCCCAGCCAAAATTATGAAATTCACTAGAGAGATTCATAAAACTGTTAAACACATTTTTTCCTGCTTTGCACTATGGAGAACACCACAAATGCCAAAATCCGATTTTCCAGAAATTACACTCAGAGGAAGAGAGGTCAAAATAATGAAACACGAGTTGCTCATCGGTTTCTGAGAAAAAAGACGGTCAAATTATTCGCCGTAATTTCGACGCCTTTTAGCGGGTGACACACTCAGCCAAAGAGGTGTCCCGGTGGCTACGGTCGCAGCCTCCCTCTTTCGTTTCGCATGTTGAAAACCTGATTATTATTTTTATTTATTAACTATTTTCATTGATCTACGTTTATTCGTAGAAGGTTACCACAGAACGATTCTTATCAAGGTATGGAATACAAGTGTATTATATTAATTGCAAAGTTCAGGGCCGTTGCTGGGTGTTTTGCGACCCTAGGCGAGGACTGAAAAATAACGGTCTCCACAGAACGATTCTTATCAAGGTATGGAATACAAGTGTATTATATTAATTGCAAAGTTCAGGGCCGTTGCTAGGTGTTTTGCAACCCTAGGCGAGGACTGAAAAATAACGGTCTCCACTCTACCGCCTCACTCCTCCACCACTACGAACATTCCACTCCGTCTCAGTATGCGGACCTGCGTCTTCAGTCAAGCCCGTGGAAACTGCAGTATCATTAAAAATCCATTAAGGGGGAATGAAATGTTTGTCACAGAGGTCTGATGATAAATGCGTTTCAGATCAATATTCTCATAACATCAAGAGATGATTAGCATATTGAGGGAACTCCACGTTCCTCAGCTACAGCTTGCATATACATTGGCGTGATAGGTAGGGGATTTTCTCGCTGGGTGTAAGCACTGCCGCAGTCCAGATGCATTTCTACACGATAGGGCTCGGCACTTAACTTCTGTACTCTGACACTGAGTGCTATTTACCACGGCGAGTCCAATTTCAAACGTTCTCCTTAAATTTGGAACGTCAATTCACAATATGACGCGTTCCAAACAACGAGAAAAATGTAGCAGAAACTTACCACGGCCTCTAAATTCTTCGAATTTACTTGAACGGAGGTTAGTTCATCCATGTGGTGCAAGGTTTGTTACCGGCAGCTTTGATCAACAGGCGAATGTTATGGAAATGTTAAGTGAACTCGGCTGGGAATCGCTGGAGAGAAACAGACGTTCTTTCCACGAAACACTAATGAGAAAATTTAAAAAAATCTGCATTTTCAACAGACAGCAGAACGATCCTGTTGGAGCTAACATACATCGTGTGTACGAACCACGAAGGTAAGGGAAATCAGGTCTCGTTCAGAAGCATACAGACAGTCGCTTTTCCCGCGGTGCATTTGCAAGCGAAACAGGAAACGAAATGACTTTGCAGTGGTTCAAGGGACCACGTACTTGTGGAGTATGCACACTGGTGTACTTACGTAGCTCGTGTTGCAGATGGCACACACATGCAATGTCAGGGGCTTTAGAGCCGCGCTGCACGTTTTTCGGGAGAACCGCTGAAGTTCTTAATTGATAACAGTAATTGTATTAGGTTTGTGTGCACTTGATTTTTAGGTATATTAAACCACCAGAAATAATACATCAGCGATATAAAATTGTGTATAGTCTTCCCCATTTGAAGAAGATATTCGGCGTTTAATAATGATCATTTTATGTATTACTCGTACAAATTATCACAAGAGTATTATTTGCATATTCTGTTCAACTATGGTCTGCTGTTCGTTACCACGAACTTGAACCTCAATAGTGTCCATAGATTGTATTTGCTTACTGTTAAACAAGGTAGCCTAAAAGTGTTCTTTTGATATACCTTCGAACCACACGACGGAGGCCACTCGGGGAAACAGCAACACAACCAGAACACTCCCAAAGGCTGACAGCTACTCGTTTGAATTAAGGTTAGTGGCAATCCAGCTCACTTACTGCTGTTTCTGGGACTCTTTTTTATGTTCCTTCCATCGATTTTCAGTTCAAGAACACTACGTCTTTACAATATCATTCTCCACCAAGTTTCAACACATTTCTGTAAACATTTTCATACGTTCTATAACGATTAATCTATTGATATACGCCAGTGTTATCATTCTCTCTGCCAGTGTCAGATTTCCAGGATTGCCCACTAAAGTCAACTCGAACCAAGTTAATCTAAAGAGTCTGAAATAACGTTGCATCGTGTGTATCAAACTCTGGAGTCTGTTGCAGAAATTTGTTCCATCCAGAGATCTACGCTATAGGAGTTTGTAATATAACGCATTTTACTTTTTAATGTCACCTGTAAGAGTGGCAGTTTACTTCTACATGTACAACTACGCTCCGCAAGCTGTCTTAGATTGAGTTACGGGAGGGTAATATTCTTTGTGTACAACTGTCGCTGCCGTCCTGCCAGTAGCGAAACGTCGAAGAACGTTTGCTGATAACTGTCTGTGTCAGATCGAATATTTCTAAATTAACTTTCACTTTCTTTTCGGAAGACATACGTAGCATGGAGCCGTGTGTCGGTTAACTCTTCCAGGAACTTGCACTATTGGAATTTTAATAGTAAATCACATTTCGCTGTAGAAAGCGTCTGTTGTACCGTGTGCCACTGGACGTGGCACAGCATTTCCGTGATATATTCGCGCTTGCAAAACGAACATGTATGTAAACGGGCTGCTGTTCTTTTGATCTTCTCGGTTTCAAAAAAAATGGTTCAAATGGCTCTGAGCACTATGGGACTCAACTGCTGTGGTCATAAGTCCCCTAGAACTTAGAACTACTTAAACCTAACTAACCTAAGGACATCACACACATCCATGCCCGAGGCAGGATTCGAACCTGCGACCGTAGTGGTCGTGCGGTTCCAGACTGTAGCGCCTTTAACCGCTCGGCCACTCCGGTCGGCTTCTCGGTTTCCTCTGTAAATGCTATCTGATACGGACTCTTAACTCAGCGATACTGAAGTACAGGTCGAGCGATGGTTTTGTAAGCTACCTGCTTCCTAGGTATACTAAGTTTCGTGAACATTCTTCGAATGAATCTCAATCTGGCATAGGCCTTACCTGCGAGTAGTTCTACGTGAGCGTTCTGCTTTAAATCGTACCATACGCATACTTCTAGATATTACAGGGAAGTAACTGATTCCAGTGACTGTTCTGCAGTCGTCTAACAGTACAGTAACAGGTATCTCTGTCTTTATATATACGGAACACATTTATTTATTTTGAGGCTCAGCTTCTAATCGCTGCACCATGCGTCCATCCTCTGTAAGGCTTCTTGCATTTCGCTACAAGTTTCTACCGTTTCAACGTCTCTGTATAGAACAGCACCGTCCTTGGAAAGCCTCCAGTAACTAAAATGGCTCTGAGCACTATGGGACTCAACTTCTGAGGTCATCAGTCCCCTAGAACTTAGAACTACTTAAACCTAACTAACCTAAGGACATCACACACATCCATGCCCGAGGCAGGATTCGAATCTGCGACCGTAGCGGTCGCGCGGCTCCAGACTGAAGCGCCTAGAAACGCTCGGCCACTCCGGCCGGCCACCTCCAGTAACTCCCGACACTGTCCACTAGGTCATTCATACATATTGTAGAAAATAATAGTCCCATAGCGTTCCCCTGTAGTACTGCAGAAGATAATTTTACAATTGAAATAAGTGGTTGTAGCTTTGAAGTAAGTTACATTCGGAAGTATGTTTTTGATTTCTCCAGAGTGACCAGATTCGAACACCCATGCCCAGTTTCAAACCATCCGTGTCGTAAGTGTGACAATACAAGAAAAAGCCTGTGTACAGAAATTGCCCCTGCAGTGACGATCAAAGCTGCCCTATGGCCGACTCAACAACACCAAAGAGACCACATGTGGTCATGATACAGATGGTCTGAAAATGGACATTGTGACCGAAACTGGTCACCATCAAGAAATAAAAACGATATCTGTTCATGCAACTTATGACGGAGCAACAACCATTCATTTAATTTATAAAACAAGTTGCAGGCCTAGTTTTTACCTGCAGCATGCTGCCAGTTCGTAGAGATACCTTTTTTCGTCTGAAAATTTCTCTCCGTTAAGAATAACGTGCTGTTCTCCGTTTCGTAGCAACTCTTTAATTCAATCATACTCCGTATGCAAGTACTGTCAGTTCCACAAGAAAGTGTACGCCGTTATATGTATGAAACGAAACACATTGTTATAAATATATGTTTACATGGAAATACATTTTATTAAAAAATGGTTCAAATGGTTCTGAGCACTATGGGACTTAACATCTGAGGTCATCAGTCCCCTAGACTTAGAACTACTTAAACCTAAGGACATCACACACATCCATGCCCGAGGCAGGATTCGAACCTGCGACCGAAGCAGTCGCGCGGTTCCGGACTGAAGCGCCTAGAACCGCTCGGCCACCGCGGCCGGCTACATTTTATTAGTACTTGCACAATTACCTAATAGTTAATCGAATCGCCACCATTATCGATTATACCGTGGCACCATAGACCTTTCTCCGGTAAATCATTAACGTTTCCAATCTCTAAATATGGTTTTACCCATTCTATAACGAATGGCTTTGACTTTCTAAGAATTTTAGGAACAGCTCCATATGGAAGCTTTGGTCCCTCGTAACCCTCCAGATATTTTGCACTCGTTTTAAACTGCAAATGATGAAACAAAACATTCAGCTCTCAGACTGTTCATCGATACACTGTGTGCATTGATTACAGATTGCAGACCATTACCAGAGATGACACTACAGACGTCATATTTAAAATTACTGCCGGCCGTGGTGGCCGAGTGGTTCTAGGCGCTACAGTCTGGAGCAGGTTCGAATCCTGCCTCGGGCATGGATGTGTGTGATGTCCTTAGGTTAGTTAGGTTTAAGTAGTTCTACGTTCTAGGGGACTGATGACCTCAGAAGTTAAGTCCCATAGTGCTCAGTGCCATTTGAACGATTTTAAAATTATTGTGTACACTCTCTTGTGGAACTGACTGTATTTCTTTCATTAAGAGACTGTGCTGAACAGCAAGGGTATCGGAGGCCCTCTGAAAGCAAAGGAACAGGGCAGCAACCTGAATGCCAGTATTTTCTGCCTTCTGAGTCTTTCGGACGTACATAACAAAGTGGGTTCGACATTTTAAACTGATTTACAAGCTACGATATTGATCGAAGCAGACGAAATGAATTACGTCCAGTGCTGGGGTGCTTGCCAATATAGGAGAGCCCTGGCAGTAGTGACAATATGTAAGGGAAAAATGAATTGAAGTTTGTGTTGGGGAGGGCTCTCAGCTTAGGTAGTTCGTGGACCAATGTTCACCATCGTAGCATTTCTTCCTAGGAGACAAGGATACCTGGTTTCGAGTCCCGGCCGCAGCACAAATTTTAATTCATTTCGTTGTAAGTAGGCTTTTTAGGTTTGTATGTTGGTAACGCCACGTAGCGCTCTGTATGAAAATCACTGACTGCTGTGTGCAGTCCGTGGCTGGTTGGCATTGTTGAAATGTTATCTATTGTAGTGTTGGCAGTTGGAAGTGAAAAGCGCGTAGCGTTGTGCAGTTGGAGGTGAGCCTCCAGCAGTGGTGGATGTGGGGAGAGAGATGGCAGAATTTTAAGAGCGGACGATCTGGACGTGTGTCCGACAGAAAGAGTAAATTTGTAATACTGGATATGATGAACTGATATATACATATTATGACTTTTGAACACTATTAAGGTAAATGCATTGTTTGTTCTCTATCAAAATCTTTCATTTGCTTTGTATGCCTATCAGTACTTAGTGCCTTCAGTAGTTAGAATCTTTTATTTAGCTGGCAGTATTGGCGCTCGCTGTTTTGCAGTAGTTCGAGTAACGAAGATTTTTGTGAGGTGATTCATGAAAGGTATAGGTTATTGTTAGTCAGGGCAATTCTTTTGTAGGGATTATTGAAAGTCAGATTGCGTTGCGCTAAAAATATTATGTGTCAGTTTAGTGTTGATCAGAATAAATAAATAGAGAAATGTCTGAGTAAGTTCAGTTCTGCTCAGCTGTTTGAAAATCAAATAACGTAAGAGGTTTACCAGCACAGTAATTCACTGATTTTTCTAAGGGGACGTTTCATATGTCGACCCTTAGCCGAGGATACCTCACTGTAATCTTCTGATTTTTTCTCGTAGTTTGTATAATTAGTGTAGCTATTGTTTACTGCTAGCGCGTAATTATACAGAGAATTTCCTTTGTAGTTGTAGTTTTTCATTGCTGTACAGTAAAACAAATGTGGCATGCATGTAGATTTGCACCAAGTATTTCGCAGCGGTGCTTGCAAGTAACGAGATATTATTTTCAGTGCTATCCTAATGTGTTTTCTTGTTTCTTCTTTTCAAATTGTGCTTTCCTTGTTATCATGTAAAATACGTGATAATTATGGCGTGTGAAAAACATAACACTAGGCTCCAAAGTAAATTAAGAAATGACAATGAAGACAAGAGTAGTGCGTTAGCGCCACCTTCTAATGAATTAACAAACAGTCAGAATAGTAACATGGTAGTTGTGCATTTGGAAATGGTGTAGATAGTGAAACAATTAGTGAACAGGGAAGCATTATCGATCGATCGGTCGGCAACAGCTCGCCTCAGGAATCATAAATGACAGGACACAATCTTGCAAATACTGTAGATTCAGGTTATGGGTCCTCACCGTTTTCTCAAATATTTCAAGACACATTTCCTGGCCGGCTGGTGTGGCCGATCGGTTCTAGGCGCTTCAGTCTGGAACCGCGCGACCGCTACGGTCGCAGATTCGAATCCTGCCTCGGGCATGGATGTGTGAGATGTCCTTAGGTTAGTTAGGTTTAAGTAGTTCTAAGTCTAGGGGACTGATGACCTCAGATATTCAAGTCCCATAGTGCTCAGAGCCACTTGAACAATTTGAACCACATTTTCTGCTTGTCAAAATGTGAATGTTGCCGTTGCAAATGCACTACAGAATAGCACTGAGGAACATGTTTCAGACACCAGTGCATTGTTATTACAATTAATGCAACAAATTGGACAAAAGCTTCAAAAGTTAGACACAAAAAAAAATGCTTCAAATGGCTCTGAGCACTATGGGACTTAACTGCTGTGGTCATCAGTCCCCTAGAACTTAGAACTACGTAAAACTAAATAACCTACAGACATCACACACATCCATGCCCGAGGCAGGATTCGAACCTGCGACCATAGCGGTCACGCGGCTCCAGATTGTAGTGCCTAGAACCGCACGGCCACTACGGCCGGCAGTTAGACACAATGGAACTACACCAGAGACAAACACAGCAACAGTTAGACATAATGGAACAAAATCTTCAAAAGTTAGACACAATGGAACAACACCAGGGACAAACACAGCAACAGTTAGACGAAATGGAACAAAATCAAAAACAGTCACAGCAACAGCTTCAAAAATTAGTCACCACGCTTAAACAAACAAATGAAGGTTTAACTGCTGAGTTACTTAAAATCGAATCGAAATGTCAAAAAGTCTGTAATGACGTAAAAACACAAATTTTTGAGCATTTCCAACCTATTTTTTCGCGTCATGAAAATGCATTACAGAATCACGAAGCAGCCATAAAGGAACTGCAAACTATTGTTCATGAAAATCAGGACACCTTGCAAGCTAAAATTTATTCAGTTGCATCTATCGATTCGGTTACGCAACTTGCAAAAACTCAGGAAAACTTAAAGGACACAGTAGATACGATTTCAACACAAATGGGCACTCTGAAACTTGGTTCAGAAAAACACACTGAGGAAATAAGTACACTATCGCAGAAAGTAGCCGAACTTTCGGATCAGTTCACTAACTTACCTACAAAGATAGATGATGATATGGATGACACACGACCTGTAGCCTTCACTGACACAGAAGAGTATGAACAAATTAGAAAATTCAAACAAAATCAAAATCAAATCAATACACAGTACAAAAGAGAAATCCGGGAAGTACAAGATCAGTTGGCACAAGTAAAACAAGAATTTCATATTTCAGAGGACACTCGCGCTCCAATACGGGAAGAGGGACATACAAATACGGAACAGCCACAAAATAATAACACAGTGCACTTCAGAAATTAGGAAATAAATTGGCAAGATACACCGAATTTTGAGATGGAGCTGCCGAAAAGAAGTAACAATGACCGATATGCGACTCGCCGACATGATGATTTTGACTATAAGCTGTTCATTACTACATGTAAATTCAGAACAGTTAAGAATTCTGGCAACAACATTCATCCACAAGCATGGCTTCATCAATTCTCTCATTGTTTTCCGCCCAACTGGTCATTGGAGCACAGGTTAGAATTTATGTGTGGCGTTTTAGAGAATGAACCAGCTGTAAGAATGCGATCGGTCGTTCACGATTGTCACAGTGAAGGAGAATTTTATCATGCCTTCCTCTCAGCATATTGGTCTCAAGCTACACAAGACCGAGTAAAACATAGCATCATAATGATAAAACATTTCGAACAATCTAAATTTTCCAGTCTTGTGAAATATTTTGAAGACATGTTGCACAAGAATCAGTACCTGTCAAACACATACAGCCCCTCAGAACTGATCCGCATTTGCATAATCAAATTGCATGAACATTTACGACATATTATTTTGGCAGGACGTTGCAAAGACGACAATGAAGCTTTCCAGGGACTGTTAGAAGAATTGGAAATTGACACTGACAATCTCGGGACGCGAAAACAGGAACACAACAATTACAGGTCACATCCGTCACAATTCCGCGATGAAAGAAATAATAACTGGACACGACAATGCTATTCTTACAACGTAAATCGTGACCAAAACAGACACCACCCGTATGATAACCGTTGGCAGAGTAGTAATAATTACAGGTAAAGATCACCTCTCCGCAGTAATGACTATCACAGAGACAATCAGAGAAACAGACATTATGGGAACCAAAATAATTATTATGAAGGGAGACAGAATAACTTCAGACGCAGCGGTCCACCGCGCAGTTACGATTCCGGGAGAAATTCTCCACCAAATGACCGACAAACAAGAAACTATGTAAACTACCGACAAAACAACAGACCTTAATTTCATCAGAACTGGCAGGATTCAAACAGGGCAGGGCCCTCCAGACAAGGTGAATTTGTAGAAGTAAGATGTCCAAATCCCAATAACGACGCTCGCCAACAAAGAGAAAATAGGCAATGACTCACACCGCTGGCAGCCACAAAACGTAATTATGAAGCTGGCGACATAGCTACCGTGGCTAGTAATTATGTAAGAATGGAAGACATTAGGAACATCGTACTCCAGAAACACGACGTAAAACATAACAACATTACATATCCTGTAATTCACATTACAGTAAATGACGTAAAATTTACGGCAGTACTTGACTCTGGCAGTCCCATTTCAGTAATTAGTGGAACAGCCTTTGGCAAATGCAACAAATCGAAAGATTGCCTCAGACTTCCGTTACGTAAGATTAAATTACAAGGTGCAATCATTGGGAAAAGTGTAGATGTACGCCAACAAACCAACTTAGAGTTCTTTTGTCAAAGCCACAGATTCTCTTTGAACTTCCTTATCGTTCCATTATTGTCAGCAGAAATTATATTGGGAATAGACTTTTTGAATGAATACTAAGCAATCTTAAACTTTCACGATGCTGAAATAAGTTTAGAGAAAGTAGGTAAGCCAATAGCTTTGAAATTTGAACATTGGCTCTCAAACCATGACGAGGAAATTAATCGGCTTTACCTACTGTTAGACAACAGTTCGGAGTTTTCGACGGAACTTGACACTAACAATCACTCTGCAAGTATTCACAGGGATGATATCGACGTCATGTTTGATACTAATGAGTTAATTTAGAATAAAATTCAAACAATTGAGAATTGTAATGACACTGATAGGCAGGACCTTATTGAGATTTTACAAGCACATTCCATAGTTTTTACTCACAAAACAGGAACAATCAAGGGATTTCAATACCAATTTCGTGTTCGTGAGCATACTAAATTTTGCGTTAGACCATACGTAATTCCGGCACATTATAGGGACCGTGTTAGAACAGAAAAACAATCTATGCTTGACGAGGGCATTATTGAGCCTGCAGTAAGCTCATACAAAATCCATTACATGTTGTTGAGAAGAAAAATGGATCGATCAGGCTTGTCTTAGATTCGAGACAAATCAATACTATCATCATTCCTGAAAAAGACAGGCCGCAAACGTTGGAAGAATTTCATCAAAATTTTAATGGTGTAAACGTGTTATCTTCTATTGATCTCAGATCCAGCTTTTACCAGATAGAACTTCATCCATAATGTAGAAAATACACAGCTTTTCTTTGTTTCGGCGTTTGTTATCAATTTCGGAAACTTCCTTTTGGTTTGAACATTTCTTCGGCAGTATTCATTCGTGGGCTAAATTCCATATTACCTGATTTCTTAAAACGTCACATCACCTTATATGTGGACGATATTCTGACAGCAGAAGCCTCATGGGAACAACATAATCGCATCCTCAACAGCGTGTTACGTATTTTTCCAGAATCTGGAATTACAGTTAACTTGGAAAAATCTGAATTCGGTAGGACAAAGTTGAAGTTCTTGGGACACATTATTTCTTCTGAAGGCATTCAGCCGTATCCTGAAAGGTTAGAAGCAATCAGAGCCATTTCAGTTCCATCTACAAAAAAAAAACAAGTCCGCAGTTTTCTAGGTCTCCTAAATTTTTACCGTCGTTTTCTGAATATGCAAATTCTAGTTACACCAAAACTTTGTTCTCTCACTGGACAAAATACGTATTGGAACTGGGACGAACAGGCACAGTTGGATTTCAATTCTTTGAAAGAATCGCTGCTTAACGCGCCAATATTAGCTCATCCAGATGTGTCACAAGATTTCTGCCTTAGCACGGATTCTAATAAAAACGTCGGTCTTGGTGCCCATTTATTTCAAGAAGCCATAGAAAATGACGCTACTGTCCAGAAAACCATTTCTTTTGCTAGCCCAGTGCTAACAAAATCTGAAAAAAATTATTCCGTTACTGAATTAGAAGCTTTAGCTATCGTTTGGGAATTTAACAAATTCCGTTTCTTTCTTTCTGGTAAGCACGTAAAAGTATAAAGTGATCATCGTGCATTACAATTTCTTATGTCTTCAAAATTAAATCATGACAGTTCAAAACGTTGGGCATTGTTTCTGCAAGAATTCCAATTCACAACAGTCTACATTCCCGGCAAGGAGAACATTGTTGCGGACGCACTGTCACGCGCACCGGTTGGGCTTGATAAAAAAAACACAGAAGGCAGCCTCGAGAAAAATTTCAGGATCCTTTACATTCAGAAAGTCGCCTTTGAAAACTTAATTACCACATCTTTAAAGGACATTGCTCATGAACAAAATAAAGATCCGATTTGGATGGACATCAAAAGCAAATTGCGTGAAAAGACACACACACAGATTCAGCATTATTATCTGGTTAGAAACAACATACTGTTCAAACGCTGCACTGTTGATGACAAGCTATGGTACTTTGCATTCCTCACGATTTTGTTAATAAACTCATTTGGTACAATCATTTCAGCTATGCACATTTTGGTCCGCGAAAATGTTATCATATTCTTCGGACGACTTGTTATTTTAACAATATGGAAAAGAGACTTCGAAGACTCTTGTCTATTTGTAAACTTTGTCAAAAAGCTAAACCATCTACTATCTCACATCGTTCTCCGTTGTTTCCTATCATTCCTTCTAAATTTAAATAATTTGCTGCTGTTGATCTCTTGGGACCCCTTGTCAGAACATCGAATGGATTTTCGTACGTTCTAGTAGCTGTTGAACTTACTTCAAAATTTGTCTCTTTCACTAAGTTACGTAAAGCCACTGGGCGGTCTGTATCCAACGCCTTTGTTAAAAATTTCTTACTCGAAGTTGGCCACGTTGCTAAAGTCATTTCAGATAACGGACCGCAATTCAGATCTGCTGTTTGATCACTCATGCTTCGGAATCATAAAATGAAACCTGCTTTTATTTCATTGTACTCACCACATTGTAACCTGTCTGAACGGATTATGAAAGAAATCAATAAACTTTGCAGACTTTATTGCCACAGAAAGCATCAGTATTGGGATACATATTTACACTTATTTCGAAACGTGCTGAATGAAATGCCTCATGACTCCACTGCTTTACCACCTATTCTTGTACTGAAGAATGAACGACCACGGAACAAGATCAAAGAGCTTGTACCTTTTCCGAATACACATAAACTTCGACACAAAGACATAATTGATTTGGCTATTAAAACTATCAATTCTGCAGCAAACAAAAAGAGAAAACTACACGGTAAAGCAAAAGCAAAAAAATTATATATTGGACAGAAAGTTCTCATTAAAGCTCATTCTTTGTCACATAAGAAGAAGCACTTGAGTCACAAATTCTTTCTGATTTACAATGGACCTTACAGAATCCGACGTATACCACATGATAATTGCTTTAAAGTTGAAACTCTGCATACTAGGAAGAGTAAAGGTTTACACCATATTTCACATGTAAAACCGTTTATTGAAAGATAATCTGCTTTTTAACTTAGTCTTTGCTATAAAATTTTTCACTTCATGCTACTAGAACGCTTTGTCACACTTAGAAACTGTTAACATGCAACAATATTTTGAAGTTAACTATCCAGTCTAGAACCTAGGGAACAAATTTAGACAGTAATTACGAATGCATTATTATAGTGAACACACGAAATGGTCTTGTTGTTTGTACATTCTTGGTTGTTAGTTGCACGATTACGTAACGACTATAAGGCTTACACACTTAGAACATATACTGCTAATGAGATTTTAATGCAACATTTTGGTTTACTTGAAAAGCCATTCTTTATTTGAAGTACTTTATGTGAGATTAAAGATGACTTAGGATTTGGTTTCTTTGACAGCTACACGATTATATCACGACGCTATTAATGTGTGACACAATTTACATTGTTGCTTTTGCGGAGTACATCATTTACATCTGCACACCTTTTCTCTATTAATCAGTAAAGTAAAACATGTTTTAGTAGTAAGTTTGTGGTATAGCTACAATGAGACAGCCATTTCCGTAGCTCAACAACACGTTACAGTATTGTAGGCGCCCCAGTGGTCCCGGTCGCCTACGGTGGACTGGAGGCCAAGCGGTGACCTCTCCAGTTGTCAGGATGCTAGGAAATGACTGTGGACGCGTCAGAAACGCCAAAGAAACATTATTAATTCATAACACCTTTATTCCTGCCAAGAACAATGTGGCTTGGTGATATCAACGACCTCTCCGAGTCCTCGCTGACTTGTAGCGATGACACCAGCTTCGGGCCGCACAGTCTTGCTAGCGCAGCGCCGCATGCTGTGACGTAGCAAAGGAATGTCCTTACTTCGTACTTCGGCCGTGCGTGGCTGGTGGCGCCCGGCTCGGCTGCGGACAGCAGGCCGCTGCACGTAGGAGGCTCCTTGTTGGAGTCCCGGCGCTGTCGGCACGAGAGGCGTTCTCGTAGTGCGGAGTGTACTCTATACCACCCTGTCTTCTTCCCTGCTCCTCCTGGTGGCTCGTCTGCAGTGGACGGGCGGAACAGGCTGCAGTCCCCCAGCGTTGTCAGCTCACCCGGTTGTGACGGTGGATGCACAGGGCCTAGGCCCCGCACGATCTCGATGACGGCTCACTGATGTGGTCAGCATTGGCGGCGAGCGGGTCTGCAGCGATGTCTGCTAATCCTGGGCTGATGATTGACAGCGGCAGCATAGAGGACCAGAGCTGGTACTGTCCCCTCACGTCTGCTGCTGGATGGGCCACCCTTACTGCAACATCTCCTAAATAAAGATTCACATGTCGATCACCGAGCTGAGCGCTACGCAGCGACCCAGTACACATCTAACTGCAAGTCTAAATGTGAGTGCCTTGTTGCTATCAAAGCTGGCTTATTTAAAGGAAGCACGAGCGACGGTCTGACGTCATACTCGTTTCTAATGAACGCATTTGTTCCACTTATACTGCTGATTCATCTGTCGTACTCGCCCCTTAGGTGTTCTTGCGACAGCGTTACGTGTTGTTGCGGCAGACTTACGCAAAGTTGTGAAATGCAGTACAGCTGACGCTATACCTCTGTCTTGCACTCTACGAAAGTCTCCGTCCAACACAAACGCGCGTGCTAAGCAATTCTCTCTCGCCTGTTGTGTGTAACCAGGCCATTGCTCCTGCGTGGCGACACATTCCGATATATGTGCAATCCTCCTACCTCTTGGCTAACCTACTGCCTCTGGCTCTCGGTATAGGCAACGAAACTTTGACAATATTCCACGTTTCCAACTCTTTACTATTCTGCGACACTACACATCCCCCTCCTTTAAGAAAATTCGTCCCGAATTTTCCAATTCTGGACTTAGTGGTTGTGCACGCCATACTTCCTTATACTCAACAGGTATCTTACTACTACTCCTTCAACACTGTCAAACTTTTCTTATCCGCAAATAATCTGATTCCAATCTTATCATTGTTTATCTGTTTATATTACGTTCCACTGCTCCCGATCCATCCCATAGGTATTTGATGTACGGTTGTTATTTCAGAACAAGACACCTTTTTCCGTATACAAAAGTAAATTGCACAAATAAACACTAGAACTGAGATTATGCTAGTCGTTGACACACCAAATATAATTGTGTTTTGCTTACGTTTTTCCCTATATTGCTGCACGTGCTGCAGTAGTTGATTAACTGAGATCTGCTCTTTTTCTGAGATAATCAGGCTATCTAAAGATTGTAGCAATGTGGGATCCAAGGACTCGTTAATAAACGTTAGGTTCTGGCGAGGCAATATGTGTGGTGGTTCCTCTGGATTATACAAGATAGGCTGTGTCACGTTAATCATTGTTGTACCCGTGAAAGTAGCTGGTAGGTGAAAATGCTTCCCCACTATTTCACATCCAGTGCCATTAATCAATAAACCACTGCCCTGCAATTCAAGCTTTGATATATCTGTCAATCTACCATTTCTGTAACAAGCGGCAACTACGGTCTCTAGTTCGAACACAGAGTAAATCCAATGTTCCCCAACTTTCTGAAATTTCGGTCTCGGAAGTAACAACTTCTTTTCGCATTCTAAGGTTCCAATATTCCCCAAGAACAACTGCATCTCACATGAATGATTGTGGGTTGTCACCTCCTTTGCTGGACAAATAAAAACACTTCCCCTGAAACAGTCTTTCAAATCTTCCGTTACTTGTTGCAGCTGCCTTCTCAGCTTTTCGTATGAGAGCTTTAATTCCTGATACTCATTCAGTATGTCTTGAAACAACTCCTCCTTCTCCGTGGCCGCTTGTAGCGCCGTAAACCTATCCTGTAGTGTCCGTACATCATTCCTCACTCCCCATATATTATACGTGAACACAATTGTCCACCTGCGGCTTTACAATACCACATCTAATTGTCTTGCAAAAAAAAATTCCCTTACCTAGTGGTTGCACCTGCACCACCTCTCCTCTGCAACAGTGTAGCAGTACCAGACTGACGAAAAGTTTCCTGGGCCACATCCTGGCACGGCACCTGAAGGAAAAGGAAGCCATGTCTATCGCTCCCTTCCTTACCACGTCTAAAACAAACAAATGATAAGTAAAAACTACACATACCCTATTACCTAATAACAATAAATACCACATGTTCCTCCCCGAGGACACTTAATCTTCTTATCCCTAGATCTAAGTGCGTAGGGAACGTTCCTCTGCTGTTGTTTTGGCTTCGGTACCCTCACACCCTTTCTTACTGCTGGAGGAATCTGCGGTAACGCATCCACTGCGCCCTTAAACGGCTTAATCCCACTCACATCAATTACTGGCGACTTGGTTGATAACTGCAACTTTACGTTCACTGGAGACACTATTTCATTTACCTGATACGGTCCAGAATATTTCGTCAAAAACTTCTTCGTTTTACCCTTCGGAACATAAGGATTAGCCAACAATACCCATTGACCAATTCTGTATTGCGGCAGTTTACCTGTTCTTTGCCCAATACTCTCTTGTTTCTCCAAAGCTTTACTATTAGCACGCCGTACCCTTTGCCAAATCTCTCTCCATTTCTTTGCGAAATTCTTCACTGACTCATCCTGTGAACCTACCTGAGGTTTGAGCACATCAAATGGTGATGGAATTTCCGACCACGGAGTGCCCCGTTCCTGTATGAACTTTCGCGTTATATGCGCCTGTCAACAGATTTAAATACACGTCCCAATCCGTGTGTTCTGAATTTACGTAATGACTGATTATCTTAACTAACGTTCTATGAACCCGTTCTGTTCGTCCATTCGACTGAAGATGAAATGGGCTTGTCCGCAACTTCTTAACTTTCAATAAACGGCATAACTGCTTCATCAGCTCCGACATAAAGTTACTACCCTGATCTGTAATTATAGTATCAGGCACATCATACTTCAGCAACCAGTTCTTTACTAAGGTTTGCACAACAGTGCTTGCCTTCTGATCTGGAATAGCTACCATTACCAAGTATCGGGAAAAATGATCTAATATTGTTAATACGTATCGGTTACCGGCTTGGGTCTTGATAAATGACCCGATTACGTCTAATCCTATGAATGCGAACGGACGATCCGCTTTAGGTAGTCTCTGTAACTGAATTTTCTGATGACTTAAATCTGCTCTCTGCGTACACGGTATGTAATTTTGCACATACTGCTCTACATCACTGCGAAGTGTCTTCCACCAAAACCTTTCAACTACCCGTCTATCAGTCGTTCTTTTACCACCATGACCTGACAATACATGGTCGTGCGCTTGTTTCAACACTTCTTCCCCCAGCGACTCCGGTACTGCGACGTGTAGTCCGCACTTCGTCTTCCTGCAAAGCAACCCATCCTGCATTTCAAACTGCGGTTGCGTTCGGAACAATTGATACTCTCTGTCAGTGGCTTGCGCCTTTATCCACTCCTTCTCACTTATGCCCAAAACTTGTACGATTGCTATTTTTCTACTAAGCGCATCTGCATTCGTATGTTTTACCCCTGGTTTGTGAATTACCTCGTAATCAAATTCACTTAGTTTCAGTGCCCATCTCGTTAAACGACTTGAAGGATCTTTCAACCCCAACAACCACGTCAATGCTGCGTGATCTGTAATCACCTTGAACTTACGCCCATATAAATAACAGCGAAAATACGAGATACCGTAAATCACTGCTAACATTTCTTTCTCTGTAGTTGAATAATTCTACTCTGCCTTATTCAGTTGCCTGGAAGCATAGGCCACTGGATGTTCCTGTCCATTAACCCTCTGAGAAAGAATACAACCTACAGCAATATTACTAGCATCACAAGATAGTATGAACTCTTGTTCGAAATCAGGAAGTATCAACACTGGGTCTGATGTTAGTATCTGTTTGAGCTTCTCGAATGACTCCTGACACTGCGCTGTCCATTCAAACTTAACGCCTTTCTTTAACATTCCCGTTAATGGACGTGCAATTTCCGCGAACCCCTTTACATATCGTCTGCAATAATTACATAAACCGACATATTGCTGAACTTGTTTAGTGGTCTGTGGTACTGGAAAACCACGCACAGCCGACGTTAGACGAGGATCCGTTCTTACCCCATCCTGACTGATAATATGCCCAAGATAAGTCACTTGCATCTGAGTAAACTTACATTTCTCGACATTAAGCGTAAGATTTGCCTCTCTTAGCCTACTAAATACTTCATTCAGTCGTTCCACATGCTCTTCTATATTACGCGAGAAAGTAACAATATCATCGAGGTATACCATAGCAATCTTCGGTTTGAGTCCCTGAAGCACACCATCTAACAGACGCTGGAAAGTAGCAGGAGCGTTTTTCAACCCAAATGGCATTCTGCGATACTTGAAAGTGACAAAGGCTTGTTGTAAAGGCCGTCTTCGGTCTATCCTCGCGACTTACTTTTATCTGATGGTACCCACTCTTTAGACCTAGTGTCGAAAAATATTTACACCGACCTAGGTTATCCAATATTTCCGTGATGTTCGGTATTGGATACGCATTTGTTACAGTTTGTGCGTTCAAAAACCGCTAGTCACAACAAAACCTATACTTTTTAGTACCGTCCAATGACTTCTTAGGAACTACCACTGCGTTGGCAGACCTCAGCTTTCACTGTTCTCTACAATACCGTCCCTTAGCTGTTGATTAATAAATTCTTCCACTAGTGGTTGTAGGTGTTTCGCTATCCTGCATGTTTTTCTATAGACCGGCGGACTATCGCCAGTCGGTATACGGTGCTGTGTAATAGGAGTTGCTGGTAATGGACCTTCTGAATTAAACAAATCTAAATACTCTAACAACAAAGCTTCCATAGCTTTCCGATCACCATTCTCCAAATGACGAATCTCATCACGTAGTACAGATGCCTTGACGGGTTGCTTGACGTTATAATCACCTTGGGATTCGCCTATATCCTCATCGTCGAGTATTTCCAAACTCGCTACCACTAGATCCTTTGGGAGATCCACTTCATCTGCCCCAAAATTATCTACACTGACCGGAATCATCTGTTCCCCATTTACATCCGTTACGCGTGCAACGCTCCTCCTAATAAAACAATGCATTTCATCCAATGCTTCATTGCTCTGAGTGGCTCCACCACACATAGTCTCTGCTGTGGCACTTCGGTACCTACTGACAACCAGACTAACTTCCCTGTACCCGAAGGCACTTTGACATGCGTAATCATCTTTAATGCTCCTGTACGCGGTTCAATTGGTGACATCTTAGCAACGGATGCACCTCGCGACGTAGAAATATTTAAAGCTGTTGTACTCATTGAAAACAAGTTTCCACTAAGTTCAACTGTACGCTGTGAAAGATTTATTTGGCATGGTGTTTATCGAGGAAATCCAGTCCTAGAATCACAGAATACCCTTGTCCCACACTTGCTCTGCGAATTCTACAGTTCGAATCTTAAAAACGAGCTGTAACTCATTATTCCCTACTCCACGTAATCTATACCTGGGACTACCTAGTCTTCTCATACCCACGAGGTCTAGACTAGCAACAAATACATGTGCCCCTGTATCAATCAGAAACTTACATCTGTTACTCCTTACAACACCCATCAAGCAACAATCCGTCTCTGTACTAGTATTCACCGTACTTCTGCTTACCGGGAATGTCTTCCGACGGACGAAACACTCCCGTTCCCGTTTAACGCTTTTTCCTGTTTATTCCCGTTACCATTCGGCTTACTACAACACTCATTCTCCTCGTGACCGTAGCGTTTACAAGCATGGGACTGCGGCTGTCTGCATTGAGCCTTCACGTGACCTTTCCTTCCACAACGGTAACAATTCCTCTCGACGCAAAGATGCGTTTATCATTGCGAACCCCTGTTGCAATGTCTATCTCCTGCAGTTGCGTTGCAATACGCAGTGCTGCAGCTAAATCCCCAGGATTCTCCATCCCAACCCTACGAGAAAATTCTGCAGGAATTCCCCTGAGGAACAGATCGAGGGCTCTGTTTCCTGCCTCTCGTAGTAATACACGATCCGCATCAGGATTACCCGATAATACATAGGTCTGCGAATTAATTTTCCGTATCCTATCTGATAATGACTCCACTGTCTATTGGACCTTCTGTGTCAAATTAGCTAACTTCTTTCTAAAAAATCTTGCACTATTCTGCTTACGATATCTTTGTCGTAACCCATCTGCCAATTCTTCAAACGTGCGCGCTTACTAAGCGTCTCATGGTACATCACGAACGTGTTGGCTTCCCCTGCAAGTCGCAAATTTGCCATATGTAACGTAGTTACTTCCGACCAATTGCTCATTGCAGCTGTTGACAAAACATCGTTAATGAACGCTGTGACATCCTCCGTTGTTTTACCCGAGAAAGGCGTGATCAGGTTAGCTACTGAAGGATATATTGCAAGGTTGGACATTGCTACTGACTTGCACTCACTTGAACCCGTTTGCTACTCTTGCGCAGAACGCAAGGTCTCCATTTGCGTCATTAATTCCACATGACGTTGCTTATGCTACGAATTCTCTTCTAACAATTTTGAGACTTGCTTCGTCAGAGCAGCTATACTCACTTCAGTACTAACGGATCTTGTTTGCGGCATGATTTGAGCAAATTACCAACAACTTATTCTATACCGAATTTACTTCTCAGAACAATAACTACACTAGCTACTCAACTCATTTGTCACAGTTGAGCACTACACACAAGAAGACGAACAAGACTCACAATACAAAACTGAACAAAATTAATCATTCCGCCTTGTTATTGCCGAGCGGCACTCTCTACAATTGTGCGCTGCATGACCAAACCGTTTACAAATTGAACATTCTACTGGTACAAACTTCGTGCGTGGCTCCCCATGCCCCGTTAAATTACACACGGTACATCTGACTGGTACCAAGTACGTTTCCCAACTGTTTCCCTTAAACTCAGATAAATCTGCTGTTTCCTCTGGTCTCACAAAGTGCACTCCCAACAAAGAACGTGCATCCATAGTTATTAACAAAAATCGCCTAGTGCACTTACCACTACACCAAATCTGTAGGCGGTGTGTGCGAGGACTTCTGACACCAAATCTGTAGGCGCCCCGGTGGTACCGGTCGCCTACGGTGGACTGGAGGCCAAGTGGTGACCTCTCCAGTTGTCAGGGTGCTAGGAAATAACTGTCGACGCGTCAGAAACGCCAAAGAAACATTATTAATTCATAACACCTTTATTCCTGCCAAGAACAATGTGGCTTGGTGATATCAACGACCTCTCCGAGTCCTCGCTGACTCGTAGCGATGACACCAGCTCCGGGCCGCACAGTCTTCCTAGCGCAGCGCCACGTGCTGTGACGTAGTGAAGGAATGTCCTTCCTTCGTACTTCGGCCGTGCGTGGCTGGTGGCGCCCCACTGGCTTTCCATGCCCCGTTAAATTACACACGGTACATCTGAAATAAACAAATCTAAATACTCTAATAGCAAAGTTTCCATAGCTTTCCGATCACCATTCTCCAAATGCCGAATCTTATCACGTAGTACAGCAAGCCACTGCGCGTAAGAGGCTCCTTGTTGGAGTCCCGGCGCTGTCGGCACGAGAGGCGTTCTCGTAGTGCGGAGTGTACTCTATCCCACCCCGTCTTCTTCCCTGCTCCTCCTGGTGGCTCGCCTGCGGTGGACGGACGGAACTGGCTGCAGTCCCCCAGCGTCGTCGGCTCACCCGGTTGTGACGGCGGATGCACAGGGCCTAGCCCACGCACGATCTCGACGATGGCTCACTGATGGTCAGCATTGGCGGCGAGCGAGTCTGCCGCGATGTCTGCTAATCCTGGGTTGATGATTGACAGCGGCAGGAGGGAGGACCAGAGCTGGTACTGTCCTCTCACGTCTGCTGCTGGATGGGCCGCCCTTACTGCAACATCTCCTTAATAAAGATTAACATGTCGATCACCGAGCTGAGCGCTACGCAGCAACCCAATACACATCTAACTGCAAGTCTAACTGCGAGTGCGAGTGCTTGTTGCTATCAAAGCTGCCATATTTAAAGCAAGCACGAGCGACGTCCTGACATCATGCTCATTTGTAATGAATGCATTCGTTCCACTTATACTGCTGACTCATCTGCCGTACTCGCCCATTAGGTGTTCTTGCGATAGAGTTACGTGTTGTTATGGCAGACTTGCGCGAAGTTGTGAAATGTAGTACAGCTGACGCTGTACCTCTGTCTTGCAGTCTACGAAAGTCTCTGCCTAACACAAACCAGCGTGCTAAGCAATTCTCTCTCGCCTGTTGTGTGTAACCAGGGCATTGCCCCTGCGTGACGACACATTCCATACATCTCCTTACCTCTTGGCTAACCTACTGCCTCTGGCTCTCGGCATAGGCAACGAAACTTTGACAATATTCCACGTTTCCAACTCTTTACTATTCCACGACACTACAGTATAGTACTTTCTTGATCACGGTAAGGTACGTAATAACTACGATATCTATACGCGTAGCATTTCACTTTTGTTTCTTACGAGGTAAGTACATTGACTTCTACAGAACTTTGCTTACGGACGACGATAATTACTACACTTGGCACATTTTTTGCCCTTAAGTAATGACAGAGATTATCTTACAAGTCGCACAGTTTAGCGCTACAGTACACGTTGTTGTTGTTGTGGTCTTCAGTCCTGAGACTGGTTTGATGCAGCTCTCCATGCTACTCTATCCTGTGCAAGCTCCTTCATCTCCCAGTACCTACTGCAACCTACATCCTTCTCAATCTGCTTCGTGTATTGATCTCTTGGTCTCCCTCTACGATTTTTACCCTCCACGCTGCCCTCCAATGCTAAATTTGTGATCCCTTGATGCCTCAAAACATGTCCTACCAACCGATCCCTTCTTCTAGTCAAGTTGTGCCACGAACTTCTCTTCTCCCCAATCCTATTCAATACCTCCTCATTAGTTACGTGATCTACCCACCTTATCTTCAGCATTCTTCTGTAGCACCACATTTCGAAAGCTTCTATTCTCTTCTTGTCCAAACTGGTTATCGTCCATGTTTCACTTCCATACATGGCTACACTCCATACAAATACTTTCAGAAACGACTTCCTGACACTTAAATCTATACTCGATGTTAACAAATTTCTCTTCTTCAGAAACGATTTCCTTGCCATTGCCAGTCTACATTTTATATCCTCTCTACTTCGACCACCATCTGTTATTTTACTCCCTAAATAGCAAAACTCCTTTACTACTTTAAGCGTATCATTTCCTAATCTAATCCCCTCAGCATCACCCGATTTAATTTGACTACATTCCATTATCCTCGTTTTGCTTTTGTTGATGTTCATCTTATATCCTCCTTTCAAGACACTGTCCATTCCGTTCAACTGCTCTTCCAAGTCCTTTGCTGTCTCTGACAGAATTACAGTGTCATCGGCGAACCTCAAAGTTTTTACTTCTTCTCCATGAATTTTAATACCTACTCCGAATTTTTCTTTTGTTTCCTTTACTGCTTGCTCAATATACAGATTGAATAACATCGGGGAGAGGCTACAACCCTGTCTCACTCCTTTCCCAACCACTGCTTCCCTTTCATGCCCCTCGACTCTTATAACTGCCATCTGGTTTCTGAACAAATTGTATATAGCCTTTCGCTCCCTGTATTTTACCCTTGCCACCTTCAGAATTTGAAAGAGAGTATTCCAGTTAACGTTGTCAAAAGCTTTCTCTAAGTCTACAAATGCTAGAAACGTAGGTTTGCCTTTTCTTAATCTTTCTTCTAAGATAAGTCGTAAGGTTAGTATTGCCTCACGTGTTCCAACATTTCTACGGAATCCAAACTGATCTTCCCCGAGGTCAGCTTCTACCAGTTTTTCCATTCGTCTGTAAAGAATTCGCGTTAGTATTTTGCAGCTGTGCCGTATTAAACTGATAGTTCGGTAATTTTCACATCTGTCAACACCTGCTTTCTTTGGGATTGGAATTATTATATTCTTCTTGAAGTCTGTGGGTATTTCGCCTGTCTCATACATCTTGCGTACCAGATGGTAGAGTTTTGTCATGACTAGCTCTCCCAAGGCCATCAGTAGTTCCAATGGAATGTTGTCTACTCCCGGGGCCTTGTTTCGACTCAAGTCTTTCAGTGCTCTGTCCAACTCTTCACGCAGTATCTTATCTTCCATTTCATCTTCATCTACATCCTCTTCCATTTCCATAATATTGTCCTCAAGTACATCGCCCTTATATAAACCCTCTATATACTCCTTCCACCTTTCTGCCTTCCCTTCTTGGCTTAGAACTGGGTTGCCATCTGAGCTCTTGATATTCATACAAGTGGCTCTCTTCTCTCCAAAGGTCTCTTTAATTTTCCTGTAGGCAGTATCTATCCTACCCCTTGTGAGACAAGCCTCTAGATCCTTACATTTGTCCCCTAGCCATCCCTGCTTAGCCATTTTGCACTTCCTGTCGATCTCATTTTTGAGACGTTTGTATTCCTTTTTGCCTGCTTCATTCACTGGATTTTTATATTTTCTCCTTTCATCAATTAAATTTAATATTTCTTCTGTTACCCAAGGATTTCTATTAGCCCTCGTCTTTTTACCTACTTGATCCTCTGCTGCCTTCACTACTTCATCCCTCAGAGCTACCCATTCTTCTTCTACTCTATTTCTTTCCCCAATTCCTGTCAATTGTTCCCTTATGCTCTCCCTGAAACTCTCTACAACCTCTGGTTCTTTCAGTTTATCCAGGTCCCATCTCCTTAAATTCCCACCTTTTTGCAGTTTCTTCAATTTCAATCTGCAGTTCATAACCAATAGATTGTGGTCAGAATCCACATCTGCCCCTGGAAATGTCTTACAATTTAAAACCTGGTTCCTAAATCTCTGTCTTACCATTAAATAATCTATCTGATACCTTTTAGTATCTCCAGGATTCTTCCAGGTATACAACCTTCTTTTATGATTCTTGAACCAAGTGTTAGCTATGATTAAGTTATGCTCTGTGCAAAATTCTACCAGGCGGCTTCCTCTTTCATTTCTTCCCCCCAATCCATATTCACCTACTATGTTTCCTTCTCTCCCTTTTCCTACTGACGAATTCCAGTCACCCATGACTATTAAATTTTCGTCTCCCTTCACTACCTGAATAATTTCTTTTATCTCGTCATACATTTCATCAATTTCTTCATCATCTGCAGAGCTAGTTGGCATATAAACTTGTACTACTGTAGTAGGCATGGGCTTTGTGTCTATCTTGGCCACAATAATGCGTTCACTATGCTGTTTGTAGTAGCTAACCCGCACTCCTATTTTTTTTATTCATTATTAAACCTACTCCTGCATTACCCCTATTTGATTTTGTATTTATAACCCTGTAATCACCTGACCAAAAGTCTTGTTCCTCCTGCCACCGAACTTCACTAATTCCCACTATATCTAACTCTAACCTATCCATTTCCCTTTTTAAATTTTCTAACCTACCAGCCCAATTAAGGGATCTGACATTCCACTCTCCGATCCGTAGAATGCCAGTTTTCTTTCTCCTGATAACGACGTCCTCTTGAGTAGTCCCCGCCCGGAGATCCGAATGGGGGACTATTTTACCTCCGGAATATTTTACCCAAGAGGACGCCATCATCATTTAATCATACAGTAAAGCTGCATGTCCTCGGGAAAAATTATGGCTGTAGTTTCCCCTTGCTTTCAGCCGTTCGCAGTACCAGCCCTACCATATTTCTCTAACACAGAATTACACAGCTACCTGATTATTTAACAGAGAAACAAACATTTTTTTTTACTACGTCGGTGACACATGTTTATGAAAGTACACAGTTGGATAACTTCACACTTATGAAATTGTGTTTTGTCTGTCCTTTGTGAACTGTTCATATTTTTTCGGAACCATTGTGACACTATGAGAGCTTTGAATGATGTATTTGGTATGGGATCATGATTTTTAAAGTACATTTGAGGTAGATGACACTACTGAAATGAGCAGAGAATATTTTTTAACTTTTGAAATTATTGCAGAATGCTACGACGTATTTGAGATTTGGCTGAGGTTTTATGATGTTATTATTACGTTGACGATGTTGAAAGGTGGCTACACTGAGCCACAGCGCCAGAGATCGCTAGAGAGCATTGTTCCGCCGCCTCCACTGGCAGTGATTATTGAGGTGTCGTAGTGGCAGTGCTTGTCCAGGACTCGTAGTAGTCAGTTCGTGTTGAGATGTGCTAGTAAGGAGTGCTTGCTGAGATGTGATACTGAAAAGTTCTTGTTGAGATGTGGTAATAGCGAGTCGGTGTGGAGATATATTGTAATGATTAGAGTGATCTTGGTCAATATATGAAGGTAACGAAACTTGATTTATTTTTCATTATTTCCATGTTTTAAATAATGTGTCATTACAGGTTCAGTCAACAAAGCATCTGGCTTGTGTTCCTGTATTAGAGTGTAATTCTGGTTTTCTTGAGTAATTATGGTATTTTTATTTCCTCTAATTAATTCAGTATAAATGATATTTAAAATTTCTTGTGTTGTTGAAGAAGAACCGTGCCAGATGCGTACGTTGAGTCATACTTCCACACACAGAACAGTTACACTTGTGCTTTGGTTTCGTAGGTTTTATAGTTGCTGGGGACTTAATTAATTAATTGTGTTAATGAAAATTTCCATTTCATTCTTTGTTATTGTTCTAAGCAGTCAGATTGCGTAATAACAGTCAGGGCCAACCGTTTACGAGACTTGCGTAACCGGACAAACAGCAACTAAAGCAGAAATTAAAATTATTTGCATTACATTTAATTAAGCCCCCATGCACGTGGCGACCCTGCCAGGATCGTCCCTTGGAATCTTCTGATTGTAAAAATAGTAGACAGTAGCATTGTTGTAGTAATTTGTAGTTTAGTAATTATAGTCTGTTTTGCATGTGTAGATTTGGTAATTGTCATTCTTATAATGGTATTTTTTCTCTGAATTTGATTTGTTGTCTTGTATACGCGTTTGACGATTTAGTGCAATTATTTCAATTGTTCGTTAATCGTGTTTGAGGGAAACATTTCGAGTGAATGGTATTGTTGATGATAAAGAGTCATTGTGTGTAATTTCCGTACAGTGACGAGTTTTGTATGCTTTGTAAATGATTACGCGATCGATAAAAAAGGTAAAAATGATGAATAGAATAACGAAATTGTTGACATGGCGAACTCGCCAACACAGGAGAACAGGATGATGAATAATGAAGTGGGAAACAATTTAATAAGCAGGGAAAATAGTCCAGAACCAGTTCAAAATTTTTCACAATCAAAAAATTCACAGAATACGAGATTAACGACAGAAGAGATGGCGCAGTTGATGAGTGCTATATTAAATTTGGGAGCACGTATGGAAACACGGTTAGACTCACTAGACTCACAAATAGGAACAATGGAATCACGGTTAGACTCAGTGGGATCACAGTTAGGATCTGAATTAAAAACAGAGATGGAAACAATGGAAACACGGTTAGACTCACGAATAGGGACATGTTTCAAAAATATGAAAGATGAGTTAAAGAAAGAAATCAGAGAAGAAGTACAACCGATTTTGAATTCTCACAATAATAGATTAATTGCAGTAGAGATTAGGCAAAGGGAACAGGATAGAGAACAGGAAGAAAGAGATCGCGCGATAGTACAAAAATTTTCAGAGTTAAATTTACAACGTGCACACGATAAGAAAGAAATATTTGAGAGAATCGAGGAATCCGTACCAAATGACAGAATAAATAATCTAACACAACAATATGAACAGTTAACTACCAAATGTGTCAACACTGAAACCCGAGTCGCGACACTTACGGAAGACGTAAATAAACAGAAAGAAAAAATAGGTGACTTATCGGAAAGAGTTGAGGAGATTTCAGATAAATTGACAAAGCTTAGTTTACATGGGGACAGAGATTCAGATGATACAGCACCATTGCCATTTGCAGAAACCGAAGAGTATCAGAACATAAATAAGCATGTTGAAAATCAGGGAAAATTTAATGAACGCGTGAAAAGGGAATTTGAGGTATTAAAAAAGCAAGTCAAACAAATTGAAGGCGAAATCGTAGGAAAAGACGGCAAAAGAAATTTAGAATCACAGATACCAGAGGGGTTTGAAGAAAGTAATTTGTTTCATTTACGGGATGCAACAAGAGAGCGCCAGGCGCGCGAACTTGACAATAATCGACATTCAAACTGGGACAGACGCGGTAGGTCTTTGTCGCCACGAGGCGAAAACTTTGACTATAAACACTTTTTGACTGTTCGGAAATTTAAGATCTTCCGCAATTCTAAGAATGACATACATCCATGTGCATGGTTAGATCAATTTATGTATGCACTCCCACCAAATTGGCCACTAAGTCACAAACTGGAATTTATGTGTGGATATTTAGAAAACGAACCGGCGACGCGGATGCGCGCACTCATTAGAGAGTGTAATAATCTGAATGATTTTTATCATGCATTTCTATCGGCATATTGGTCCGAAAACACACAAGACAGAGTCAAGCATAGTCTGATTATGCAGCGTAATTTTAAACAGTCTGAGTTCCGCACACCGGCAGAATACTTTGAAGACATGATTCGAAAGAATCAGTTCCTGTCCAACCCTTATAGCCCGACTGAATTAATTCGCATTTGTTTAACTAAGCTGCCACAATCCATAAGACAAATTGCTTTAGCCGGAAGATGTAAAGACGACATTGAGACTTTTAAGACTTTGCTACAAGAACTTGAGTATGACAACGACGACGGGACTTCTTGTAATTTTTTCAGTAGCAGTAATTACAATACATTTTCAGAGAAAAGGGATAGTGATCGGAACGGACGTTATTTGGGTAACTTTGAGAATGACAGACGTAACAGACAGGACAATAGATACCAGCCTTATGACAATAACAGACGTTCTAACAGAGATTACACAGACAATTATAACGGTAATTCTTACCGGAATGATCAATCATACGGAAACAGTAATCAGTATCATCAAGACAGAAATTATTCATACAATAATAGAAACTCTTACTACAGAAATAACCAGGGTAGTAGGTCTAACAATAATTTCAGAAGTGACAGTCGAAATTATACAAGAAGTAGTTATGCAGACAGACAGGAAACCAGAAATTTTAATAACAGACACAACCAAGAATTTGCATCTAACAGACAGGAAGGACCTAATTGGCATCCTCCGCGTGACAGAAATTCAGAGAGACAAGTGGAAATAGTAGAAATTGATCCGCGAAATGTCGGGAATAATCAAAGACGTGACGCAGACAATCGACAATGACTAGCAGCTTCGGCTTCTGGCAGCAATATAGACGGTTCAGAAGGTAATGACACTACGACTTTACACTACGTACGCCTGGAAGACATGAGAGACATTTTGCTAGATGAAAAGGAAAATAATGTAGACGCATTTTTACATCCTGTTATTGAAGTATGTGTGGGTAAGAATAAGTTCACTGCAGTTTTAGATTCTGGGAGCCCATTGAACGTCATTAGTGAATCAGTTTTTCGTATATGTGAAAGAACTATTGCCTGTCCTGTGTTACCTATTTCTAAAACTACAATTCGAGGAGCGATTTCTGGAAAAGGTGTGGAAGTTAAACAACAGACCAACCTAAATTTCATTTGTCAAGGATACGAATTGTCTGCTAATTTTATTATTGTTCCATTACTCAGTACACAGATTATATTAGGTATGGAGTTTCTTAACACACATAAGGCAATTTTGAACTTTAAAGAAGGAAGTGTGAATTTGACTGTTGCCGGAATGCCGAAATGTTTGAAATTTTTCGAGTGTTTAGCAAGATCTGAATCAGATACAAAATGTTTAAGGTTTCTTACTTCTGATGTTTTCGTTGAGCATTATGACGACAGTGTGTTTATTCATGACAATGACAATAGATACAGAGACGCGATGGAGGATATAATTAGTAGCGAAGAATTAATTAATGAAAAGGTTAAAAAAGCTGAAGTGCCAGATGACGTTGCAAGAGAAGAGCTGCACCATATTTTGACTTCACATGCTACAGTGTTTAGTCATCACACAGGAACTATGCAAGGCTTACAATATTTATTTAAGGTAAAAGAACACACACCATTTCGCGGAAAAACGTACGCTATTCCTTTGGCTTACAGAGACAAGGTTAAGAATGAACTTCAATACATGTTAGATCAGGGCATTATTGAGCCAGCAGTCAGCCCTTATACCAGCCCATTACACGTTGTTCTTAAAAAGGATGGATCAATTCGTTTGGTTCTGGATTCCAGACAGATAAATAATATTATTATTCCTGAAACTGACCGTCCACAAAATTTAGATGAACTTCTTCAACATTTCCATGGAATTAAAGTTTTATCCACGATTGATATGCGCGCAAGTTTTTGGCAAATAGAACTCCACCCTGATTGTAGAAAATATACTGCCTTTTTAGCCTTTGGTAACTGTTACCAGTTTCGGAAATTACCGTTTGGACTTACTGTATCTTCTGCAGCATTTATTCGCAGTTTAAATGAAATTTTACCTGTTTATCTTCGTGACAATATTACTTCTTATGTTGACGACATTCTTATTGCTAAACGTTCTTGGAGTGAGCACAACAAAATTTTGGATTCATTATTACGTATTTTTGCACGAGTTGGCATGACAGTGAACTTGGAAAAATCAGAATTTGGTCGTTCTCAGGTGAAATTTCTCGGTCACATTATTTCTACAGAAGGTATTCTTCCTGATCCAGAGAAACTAGACGCTATTCGTAATTATGCTGTTCCTACCACAAAACGTGATGTTCGTAGTTTCCTTGGTGTTTGTAATTTTCTTAGACGTTTTGTTAGATTGGACAATTTGGCCACACCTCGTTTATGTGAATTATCTGGAAAAAATTCTAATTGGTGTTGGGATGAGGAAGCTCAGTCAGAATTTGAACAACTTCGTGATGCTTTAGTTGCTGCTCCACTTCTTTCACATCCGGATTTATCTAAAGATTTTTGTTTGGCGACGGACTCATCATACAAAGGCCTAGGTGCACATTTATTTCAAGAGATAGAAGAAAACGGCGTTGTAGTACAGAAGACTATTGCATTTGGAAGTCGTGTTCTCTCTAAATCCGAAAAGAATTATTCGATTACGGAACTTGAAGCTTTGGCTGTTGTTTGGGCTTTCACAAAATTTCGCACATTTTTGTTTGGCAGACATACTAAGGTTTACACCGATCATCGAGCTCTGGAATTTCTTATGTCGACAAAATTAACTCATGGAAGATTGTCACGATGGGCGCTGTACCTACAGGAATTTGATTTTAGTATTGTTTACATACAGGGATCTTCAAATATTGTTGCTGATGCTTTATCACGTGCACCTATGGGTTTGAAACAAAGTGCTGAAGAGGACTGCAAAGAAAACCATTATTGTTTGATGTACATTCAAGGTGTTGCGTTTGAGAACTTTATTTCGTCTTCGCTCCAGGACATCGCTAAGGAGCAAAACAAGGATCCAATCTGGAAGGACATTAAGGAGAAGTGGAGGAGAAAGGAAAGCGTAGCGATTAGACAGCATTATTTAGTTCGCAATGATATTCTTTTTAAACGAAAATCGGTCGAAAACTCTGTTTGGTTAGTTTGTATTCCTGATGAGTGGGTCAATAAATTGATTTGGTACACACATTTCAGTTATGCGCACTTTGGTCCCAGAAAATGCTTTCATAAATTACGGGAAAATTGCTACTTCAATAATATGGAAAAACGTATTCGATCTGTTCTTGCCAAATGCAAATTATGTCAGCAGGCTAAGCCGCCAACAGTTTCTCACAGAGCACCGTTGTTTCCTATCATTCCAGCGAAATTAAAGGACATGGCTGCAGTCGATTTGTTCGGTCCAGTGGTTCGTTCTACTAATGGTTTTGCGTACATTTTCGTAGCAGTGGAATTGACATCAAAATATGTGTGTTTTACACCTTTACGCAAGGCAACAGCTCGTTCAGTATCTAATGCTTTCATCAAACATTTTCTTAAAGAAGTTGGTCATGTTGATAAGGTTATATCAGATAATGGATCACAGTTTCGCTCTAAAATTTGGCTTCGTACTCTACGGCGTCGGAAAATTAAACCAATCTTCATTTCACTTTTTCACCCTCAGTCTAATGCTTCAGAGAGATGGATGAAGGAAATCAATAAATTGTGCCGTCTTTATTGTCATCAGAATCACAGAACTTGGGATCAGTATCTTCATATTTTTCAAAACATTCTGAATGAACTTCCTAATGACTCAACTTCTTTACCGCCTCTATTGATATTAAAAAATAAAGTACCAACAAATCGCATTTCTGAAATCGTTCCTTTTCCGCCTTCACGGAAACTGCGGCATTCTGAAGTTGTGAACCTGGCTCTGCAAAATATTGCATCTGCAGCTGCTAGAAGAGAGAAATCAGCTAAGCGTCCTGGTCGTTTAAAAACTTTGTCAGTTGGCCAGAAGGTGTTAATTAAGTCCCACCGTTTGTCTCATAAAGGAAAAGGCTTGTGTCGCAAATTTTTTCTGCTTTATAACGGTCCATATAGAGTTCGCAAAATTATTCATGATAACACTGTTGAAGTAGAAACTCTTAAATCACGACGCTCTAAAGGAATACATCATATATCGAACGTAAAAATTTTTGTGGAATGACATACTTTAGAGAAACTAACAGCTACATGTAAACATGCGGAGAATACAAGGATACCGCGCCGTGTTCCGGCGGCGGCGCCTACTCAAAGCAACAGTCAGTCTGCGCGCCGCACGAGGCAGTCGTTGACCGCAAACAATGAATTCCTACGTCACGCGCCTACAGCTGATCGAGCGCTCAGTGCGAATGCACTGACAGACGTAAACAAATACACAGTCTAATTTCTCGGATTAAATTCAGTATAAAGCTATGGTGACCTCATAAATTATGTTATTAACGTTCAGTATTTTTCAGGATACGGTTGTATAAAGTATTTAAGACCTTCAGGTAAATTCTGTGCGTGTCCGACGTTAAGACGACTTGCTTTGGAGAAAATTTTCAGGAAGAATGTCATTTCGAAGAAGAAAGTAATAGACAAAAAAAAGGTAACGGTTAATTGAGTTTATTTTTCAGGTAACATAATTCCACTTAGGTACGTACTTTAGACGTAATTTGCTGCTCGCGATTACGTGACTCATACTTTGTGCTAAATTTTATGTTCTATGAATTTACTTGTGAAGCGCCGTGCTTGTGTACATTTACTGATTTTGACAATTATTGATTAATGAACAGTGTTATTACTTGTGTATATTATGCATCGCTTGGCTGCTATGCTTTTTCACTGATGTCATATTTTTTTTATTATGTGCCTGCTGTGCTTATTTATTTAAATTATAATTGTCACCTGATTAGTTGTGCTGTTATGTATGTAGGTTACACTTTGTGATTTATCTGCTTGCGCCTTCATGTGTACTTATTAAGATTACATATGAACATTTATTTGCTTATGTCGATGTGATGCTAATGACCTGTTTATTGTGTAAGGCATGTTTGCTGCTGTGCGTATGGATTGCATATTTACACATTTCTGTTTTGTTGTCATAACTACTCTTCAATTTAGTATATAGCAATGCTGATGTACAGTGTACGAACATAGAGTTTAGGTTACACTGTGGTATTAATTATAGATTGTTCGCTTGGCAGAGCCTCGTTGTAGGAATTGTGCTGCATCCACTTGTTGACTTTCTGTTCTCTACTGGTATATTTACTCGCTATTGCATGTTTTACTTACGCTCAGTGCCTTATATTTTTAAGATAAGAAAATGAACTGCTATAATTCGACGAACGACATTAATACGAGAAACTTCATAGAAGTCACATGAGCTGGAGGTTTTATGGAAGCTGTATAAATTTATGCTAATAGGAAGGAAGCTAATGACATGACATACCAAAACTAGGTTTAGACCATTGACAGTTATTACACTGCCTTCTTCGTGAGCAATTGAAATAGGAAGTGACACTTGACACAAAAAATACTCCACATCTTTGCTTCTGCTATGATTCTTGAAGTGGTGTACACACTGTGAAATATTATGATCATTCACACTCCGTAATCGTACTTAATTACTGAGAGTTATTCGAACTAAAGTCTGTTAGAGGTCATGTATGCATTTCTTTTATTTAATGATGGACAAGGAACCAAAATGTATCTTATAATTTATAATGAGTAGAAAATTTGGGTCAGACGGATTACACAGAGGTTGTGTGTGGACACTGTGTCTTCGGATTGTATGGGATGCTGAATTGAAGTTGCACTAGGATTTTGTCTGTACTTGTTCGAGGAGACTGACTAGAGGAAAGAGTTGTTATGGAAGTGAAATGATATTGGTGCTGAGGTTTATATGTATCGACGTATTATTGAGGTATTGAGATTATGTGAAGTTGATGATTATTGGAGTTTTCGTGGACAAAAGGTAAGGTAAATGATGTTGTTGTGGTCTTCAGTCCTGAGACTGGTTTGATGCAGCTCTCCATGCTTCTCCTGATAACGACGTCCTCTTGAGTAGTCCCCGCCCGGAGATCCGAATGGGGGACTATTTTACCTCCGGAATATTTTACCCAAGAGGACGCCATCATCATTTAATCATATTGAAATGATATTGGTGCTGAGGTTTATATGTATCGACGTATTATTGAGGTATTGAGATTAGGTGAAGTTGATGATTATTGGAGTTTTGGTGGATAAGAGGTAAAGTAAATGAGGAGCATATTGTTTTTGTTGGTTTATATGGAACAAGGAGGATGAAGATGGCAGACTAGAACACTAAAGTAGAAAGAAGATTGCCTACACACACACTTTGTTAAATCAATAAGCAGTATACACTTTTTTTTTAAGAGAGGAAGTATTTGCATATCTTGGCTCACTGACAGTTGTTCAGCAACAGTACAATTTGATCTGGCTTGGCAAACATTGGTCTTGACATGATGACTATGACGTTGACTAACTATTATTGACTGTTATACATTGCTGCCACTACTATTTGATACACATGATGAACATAAAATTTTGACAGAATTGCATTTACACAGTTAACACTATTCAATTACACAGTAGCACTTATGTGGATGAAAGATGAGTGAGTGTGTTTTGTGTGTTTTCCTTTTATAATCCCAGAGAAGTGATCCCAACCTATCTCCTAAATATTATTTCACTTGTTTGTTGTGGCTTGCACTGACGCCCATAAATATTATAGGTTAACTGTTATTGTGTACTGTAATAGTTAATGTGACAATTACCTGATATCATTTGTGTGTTTATTATGATTTGTATGTTTAGTGTAAGAGCATTGATAATAATTTGTTAAAGAAATTGTATGTGCATTCAAACTATTGTTCATGACTGAACTGTCTCAGTAGTTATGGTGAATAGTATGGACTGTTACTTGCACTTTTTCTACACGATTGGTGCCACAAGGACATGTTTAATTTCTGCTGATGAACTGTGTGATCAGTGATTGTAAAAAAATTATGGACTGTTACTTGTACCTTTTCTACATGATTGGTGCCACTAGGACATGTTTAATTTCTGCTTATAAACTCTGATGAACAGTGTGATCAGTGCTAGTGAATTTTATGGAACTGCTTCTGCTGAGAAATGTGACTTGTTGCTGTGTGCACCTGATCAACATTGCTGGTGCCACTAATGGACTGCTTCTACTGAAATGGTGTTACTTGTTGCTGTCTGCACCTGATCAACATTGCTGGGTGCCACTGATGGATTGCTTCCACTGAAATGAAGTCACCTGTTGCTGTGTGCACCTGATCAACATTGCTGGTGCCACAAATGGACTGCTTCTACTGAAATGGTGTTACTTGTTGCTGTCTGCACATGCTCAACATTGCTGGGTGCCACTGATGGATTGCTTCCACTGAAATGAAGTCACCTGTTGCTGTGTGCACCTGATCAACATTGCTGGTGCCACAAATGGACTGCTTCTACTGAAATGGTGTTACTTGTTGGTGTCTGCACCTACTCAACATTTCTGGTGCCACTAATGGACTGCTTCTACTGAAATGGTGTTACTTGTTGGTGTCTGCACCTGCTCAACATTGCGGGTGCCACTGATGGACTGCTTCTATTGAAAAAATGTTACTTATTGGTATTTGCACCTGTTGACCATTGCTGGGTGCTACTGCTGGAACTGTCAACTGCTTATTCTTGAGCTATGGAAAGCGTTTATGTGAATATTTGTATAAACTGATTTTTTGTGTATTACTGTTAGTGAAAAATTATGAGACTCTTACTTGCACATATTCGTCATTGCTGACGCTATTGATTGAACTGTTTAACCACATAATACTTGTGTAAACTATTATGTAAAGTCACATGTATGAAAGAATTTGTATTGCTTACTGTATTTTGTATAATAGGTTATTGAAAGGTCAGTGCAAAGCCAAAATTTTATCTAGTTATATGATATTTACGTATTAATATTATCTTTTATTTTTGTCTGTATTTTTTTGACGAATTTGGTGGTATTTTCACCACCAATGCTGGCAAAAATACCATCAAATTCTAGCCGTGGAGGAAGGGCATATGAAAGGTGGCTACACTGAGCCACAGCGCCAGAGATCGCTAGAGAGCATTGTTCCGCCGCCTCCACTGGCAGTGATTATTGAGGTGTCGTAGTGGCAGTGCTTGTCCAGGACTCGTAGTAGTCAGTTCGTGTTGAGATGTGCTAGTAAGGAGTGCTTGCTGAGATGTGATACTGAAAAGTTCTTGTTGAGATGTGGTAATAGCGAGTCGGTGTGGAGATATATTGTAATGATTAGAGTGATTTTGGTCAATATATGAAGGTAACGAAACTTGATTTATTTTTCATTATTTCCATGTTTTAAATAATGTGTCATTACAGGTTCAGTCAACAAAGCATCTGGCTTGTGTTCCTGTATTAGAGTGTAATTCTGGTTTTCTTGAGTAATTATGGTATTTTTATTTCCTCTAATTAATTCAGTATAAATGATATTTAAAATTTCTTGTGTTGTTGAAGAAGAACCGTGCCAGATGCGTACGTTGAGTCATACTTCCACACACAGAACAGTTACACTTGTGCTTTGGTTTCGTAGGTTTTATAGTTGCTGGGGACTTAATTAATTAATTGTGTTAATGAAAATTTCCATTTCATTCTTTGTTATTGTTCTAAGCAGTCAGATTGCGTAATAACAGTCAGGGCCAACCGTTTACGAGACTTGCGTAACCGGACAAACAGCAACTAAAGCAGAAATTAAAATTATTTGCATTACATTTAATTAAGCCCCCATGCACGAGGTTGTGTGTGGACACTGTGTCTTCGGATTGTATGGGATGCTGAATTGAAGTTGCATTAGGATTTTATGAGTACTTGTTCGAGGAGACTGACTAGAGGAAAGAGTTGTTATGGAAGTGAAATGATATTGGTGCTGAGGTTTATATGTATCAACGTATTATTGAGGTATTGAGAGTATGTGAAGTAGATGATTATTGGAGTTTTCGTGGACAAAAGGTAAGGTAAATGATATTGATGATCGACGTATTGAAAAGGTATTAGTGAAGTATTGAGATGTTGTGATGCTAATGATTATTGGAGTTTTGGTGGATAAGAGGTAAAGTAAATGAGGAGCATATTGTTTTTGTTGGTTTATATGGAACAAGGAGGATGAAGATGGCAGACTAGAACACTAAAGTAGAAAGAAGATTGCCTACACACACACTTTGTTAAATCAATAAGCAGTATACACTTTTTTTTTAAGAGAGGAAGTATTTGCATATCTTGGCTCACTGACAGTTGTTCAGCAACAGTACAATTTGATCTGGCTTGGCAAACATTGGTCTAGACATGATGACTATGACGTTGACTAACTATTATTGACTGTTATACATTGCTGCCACTACTACTTGATACACATAATGAACATAAAATTTCGACAGAATTGCATTTACACAGTTAACACTATTCAATTACACAGTAGCATTAATGTGGATGAAAGATGAGTGAGTGTGTTTTGTGTGTTTTCCTTTTATAATCCCAGAGAAGTGATCCCAACCTATCTCCTAAATATTATTTCACTTGTTTGTTGTGGCTTGCACTGACACCCATAAATATTATAGGTTAACTGTTATTGTGTACTGTAATAGTTAATGTGACAATTACCTGATATCATTTGTGTGTTTATTATGATTTGTATGTTTAGTGTAAGAGCATTGATAATAATTTGTTAAAGAAATTGTATGTGCATTCAAACTATTGTTCATGACTGAACTGTCTCAGTAGTTATGGTGAATAGTATGGACTGTTACTTGCACTTTTTCTACATGATTGGTGCCACAAGGACATGTTTAATTTCTGCTGATGAACTGTGTGATCAGTGATTGTAAAAAATTATGGACTGTTACTTGTACCTTTTCTACATGATTGGTGCCACTAGGACATGTTTAATTTCTGCTTATCAACTCTGATGAACAGTGTGATCAGTGACAGTGTATTTTATGGAACTGCTTCTACTGAGAAATGTAACTTGTTGCTGTGTGTACCTGCTCAACATTGCTGGGTGCCACTGATGGACTGCTTCTACTGAAAAGATGTCACCTGTTGATGTCTGCACCTGCTAAACATTGCTGGGTGCCACTGATGGATTGCTTCTACTGAAATGAAGTCACCTGTTGCTGTGTGCACCTGATCAACATTGCTGGTACCACTGATGGACTGCTTCTACTGAAAAGATGTCACCTGTTGATGTCTGCACCTGCTAAACATTGCTGGGTGCCACGGATGGATTGCTTCTACTGAAATGAAGTCACCTGTTGATGTGTGCACCTGATCAACATTGCGGGTGCCACTGATGGACTGCTTCTATTGAAAAAATGTTACTTGTTGGTATTTGCACCTGTTGACCATTGCTGGGTGCTACTGCTGGAACTGTCAACTGCTTATTCTTGGGCTATGGAAAGCGTTTATGTGAATATTTGTATAAACTGATTTTTTGTGTATTACTGTTTGTGAAAAGCTATGAGACTCTTACCTGCACATATTCGTCATTGCTGACGCTATTGATTGAACTGTTTAACCACATAATACTTGTGTAAACTGTTATGTAAAGTCACATGTATGAAAGAATTTGTATTGCTTACTGTATTTTATATATTAGGTTATTGAAAGGTCAGTGCAAAGCCAAAATTTTATCTAGTTATATGATATTTACGTATTAATATTATCTTTTATTTTTGTCTGTATTTTTTTTGACGAATTTGGTGGTATTTTCACCACCAATGCTGGCAAAAATACCATCAAATTCTAGCCATGGAGGAAGGGCATATGAAAGGTGGCTACACTGAGCCACAGCGCCAGAGATCGCTAGAGAGCATTGTTCCGCCGCCTCCACTGGCACAGTCATTATTGAGATGTGCTAGAGGTCAGTGCTTGTCCAGGACTCGTAGTAGTCAGTTCGTGTTCAGATGTGCTAGTAGGGAGTGCTTGCTGAGATGTGATACTGAAAAGTTCTTGTTGAGATGTGGTAATAGCGAGGCGGTGTGGAGATATATTGTAATTATGAGAGTGATTTTGGTCAATATATGAAGGTAACGAAACTTGATTTATTTTTCATTATTTCCATGTTTTAAATAATGTGTCATTACAGGTTCAGTCAACAAAGCATCTGGCTTGTGTTCTTGGATTAAAGTGTAATTGTGGTTCTCTTGAGTAATTATGGTACTTGTATTTTCTTTAATTAATTCAGTATAAATGTTATTTAAAAATTCTTGTGTTGTTGAAGAAGAACCGTGCCAGATGCGTACGTTGAGTCACACTCCCACACACAGAACAGTTACTCTTGTGCTTGTTGTTGCGTTGGTTTTATAGTTGCTGGGGACTTAATTAATTAACTGTGTTAATGAAAATTTCCATTTCATTCTTTGTTATTGTTCTAAGCAGTCAGATTGCGTAATAATAACAGTCAGGGCCAACCGTTTACGAGACTTGCGTAATCGGACAGTACAGCGACTGAAAATTAAAATTATTTGCATTCCATATAATTAAGCCCCCATGCAATGTGTATTATGCTGTTGAGGTATGTTTATGATTAATAAGATGATGCTACCATACATGAGGAATGTGATTACATGTTTTTATGTATATGAATAATGAATAGAAGTTAGGGACTCTGGTTTGTGAAAAAGGATGTTGGAAACCAAAAATAGTACTTTAAGAGTTATGACTTGTGTGTCCATGCATGAATGTATCACAACACTGTTATTCATGATATTTCGTTTCTACCCATTTCTACTGTAATTTTTCGATATGTGAAATTTTTTATATGAGACTGTCACTGTAGTGCAAACTCCTGTCGTAAATATTTCGGTAAGAAAGCTAAGTGACCTTGACGTAATGCATTGTGGGCACCCAGCTGTGCCAATCGCCTGGAGAAAGAGCCATTAGGTGGAGAAAAAAAAAGACCATTAACCTCGCTATTGGCATCCCTTTACAGAAAGCATCGCAAATACGACACGCTCATTACTTGGAAACATATGATTATATGATTATATTTGTGCAACTTACTGGAATGCTTATGAACTGATGAGAAATATTCTTACATCTGCACACCTGATTATGACAAGTGTCTTTCTATAAGAGTTGAGATAATTTCTACTAACTTATGAAATGCCACATGGCTATTGAATGATATATTTATGCTTTGCTTTACATTGTTGCTTATTTCATTTGATATCTGGTTTCCAGCTGTGTTGGAGCATTGGTTTTATAAAAATAAAATTAAATGAATTTGCTAATTTGAACACTTGGTAAGGAAAGAACAATAAGAAGGGACTAATAACAATAACTGCATACATAAATTTCTTCTCAAGTACTTGGTAATATTTTTTTAAACAATAAGCTGTTATGGTGCACCACTTTAATGACATAGACATTAAGATGTGAAAAGACATTTCCTTTAACTGCATTGTTGTCTTTAGTGTACCTTTTTTTCTGCTTGTATGTTTGTCATGTTTAGATATAAATTACTGCATTTGCTGCTGCTGTTTGCCAGGCATAATGCTACTGAATTTCACTTTGTATTACTCTGTTAAGCCAATTTTACTACTGATTTATTTTTCTTGTTTGCTGCACAGTGCCTTATATTAGTTGTACTAGTGCATTTGCTTTGCTAATTTAGATTTACTGCTGCTTGCTTCGCCAATTTGCATTATTTGTCAGTGCTGTTTGTGTTAATTTGTTATGTGCTGATGCATTGCCTTGTCCGTTACTATATATAGCTGATCTCAGTAGATTTAAGTTAGCTTAAGAGGGGGTAGACTATATAAGAAACTAACTGTGGTGTCACCGCTAGACACCACACTTGCTAGGTGGTAACTTAAATCGGCCGCGGTCCTGTAGTACATGTCGGACCCGCGTGTCGCCACTGTGTACTCGCAATCCTAGCGCCACCACATGGCAGGTCACAAGACACGGACATGACCTCGCCCCAGTTGTACGGACGACATAGCTTGCGACAAGACGTATCACGTCTTCCTCTCATTTGCCGAGAGACAGATTAAATAGCCTTCAGCTAGTCCATCGCTACTACCTAGCAAGGCGCCATGTGTATCATTGCTAATTGCTTACTACTATGCAAGAGATGTATTTCAACAAGAAGAACATCATTAAAAGTTAAGTAGATGACAATCTCTCTTCTTTTCTTTATAGTTTTTCATCCAGTCTCCTGTTTCAGAATTTACGCCCGTCTGCATTAGTTTCGCGTGCACCTAGCCACTCATTGTGTCGAGACCTTAGGGAATCGACACAACACTAACTATGAAGAATAGGGAAAGAATCCATTGAGAAGTTATATGAAAAAGAGTTGGGCAAAAATGAGCATTGTACATTGAGAAATATTTATTTTGAAAGAGGATATGAACAAAACAGTAGGTTTTAAGGACAACAGGCTTAGATAGTTTTTTTTTCTTTTTTTTTCTTTTTTTTTTTTTTTTTTTTTGGCAGTAGCAAATGTTGAAATAAGAGGGAAGATCTATGGAATGAAGTTTTGGGTTTGACTGCAGTACCAGATGTCTCACTGAAAACAAACCCGGTCCTTTCCTTTTGTGTTATTCCGCTATGTGTTTGTGTATCCTTGTGTATTTGTGTTCTTTCTGTCATTATGTGTTTATCTGATAACAGTAATGTTGTAGAATTTTTCTAATACTATATTATTTACTTTGTAAAGATGTTTAGACATTATAATTCTGTTCTGTTTCAATGCTCATGTGTGAAATTAATGTTTCGAAAATATTTCTCATTATTTTATTTATTTACTTATGTCATAATTCCTGTAACACTGATGTATATGTTTATTTTTGTTCGCCCGCATCTCGTGGTCGTGCGGTAGCGTTCTCGCTTCCCACACCCGGGTTCCCGGGTTCGATTCCCGGCGGGGCCAGGGATTTTCTCTGCCTCGTGATGGCTGGGTGTTGTGTGCTGTCCTTAGATTAGTTAGGTTTAAGTAGTTCTAAGTTCTAGGGGACTTATGACCACAGCAGTTGAGTCCCATAGTGCTCAGAGCCATTTGAACCATTTTCTTATTTTTGTTCGTTTGTAAAGACTATACTACTACAAATGTTATCTGTATTGTTATGTTCTTTAACGATGTATTTAGTACCTTTGTAATTGTATTCTTATGCTGTAGATTTATAATTGTATAGACACCAGTTCTTCAAATTAACTTTCATTTCACTGCACGCGTTTTTGTTGGTCATAGTACACATAGAATATGCGAGGAAAAATAAAGGGGACTGTTAGCATTTGCATGTGTGTTGATAATTAAGCAAGGGACTGGTTAACAGCATTGCTGGTTCTAAGGACAATTCCAAATACTTTGTGAGTGCACAAGTGGTGGTTTATGGACTTGCTATATTGTCCACAAGACTCTTCAATGGTCATTGTGCACCTGCACAGTCGCAACAAATGGCTGCTGGTCGTCTCTACAAGGACTGCAGTCTGTCTGCACCTTTGATGACCCACCAATGCCATTATTTCTACAAGGACTGCAGTTGGTCTGCACCTTTGGTGGCCCACCAATACCATAATCTCTACCAGGACTACAGTGGGTCTGCTCTATGATGACCTACCTACCAATATTCTTCAACTGCGACTGACTCTGCTGTGGGTTTGCTCTGTTGTGGCCCATTACCTGCCTGCATGTCAAGAGTCAGCACTGTCTTTCCGTTGGAAGGACAAGACTAGCTCTTCAAGACTGCATGGAAATCCACTACTTACGTGTGCATTTTCTTTTACTGCTCAGACTGTGAGAAAAACTCTGCAATTCTACTGTGATGAATGATCAGGACTGTCTTTATGGAGTGTGAGAAAATCTTTGATTTTGACAAACGGTGCATCAATAAGTGTGTGCATTTGATATCTTTGTTATTGTAATTATGATAAATTTTTTCTAATCATTATTGGCCACTGCCCAAAACAGTTTGTAAAATTTTTTGTGGGGAGCATGGGGGCTATGTAAGTAGGATGTTTAGGTTTTGATGTTGGTAACGCCACGTAACGCTCTGTATAAAAATCACTGACTGTGCTGTATGCAGTCTGTGGCTGGTTGGCATTGTTGAAATATTATCTATTGTAGTGTTGGCCAGTTGGATGTGAACAATGCGTAGCATTGTGCAGTTGGAGTTGAGCCGCTAGCAGTGGTGGATGTGGGGAGAGAGATAGCAGAATGTTAAGAGCGGACGATCTGGACGTGTGTCCGTCAGAAAGAGTAAATTTGTAATACTGGATATCATGAACTGATATATATATATATATATATATATATATATATATATATATATATATATATATATATATATACACTCCTGGAAATGGAAAAAAGAACACATTGACACCGGTGTGTCAGACCCACCATACTTGCTCCGGACACTGCGAGAGGGCTGTACAAGCAGTGATCACACGCACGGCACAGCGGACACACCAGGAACCGTGGTGTTGGCCGTCGAATGGCGCTAGCTGCGCAGCATTTGTGCACCGCCGCCGTCAGTGTCAGCCAGTTTGCCGTGGCATACGGAGCTCCATCGCAGTCTTTAACACTGGTAGCATGCCGCGACAGCGTGGACGTGAACCGTATGTGCAGTTGACGGACTTTGAGCGAGGGCGTATAGTGGGCATGCGGGAGGCCGGGTGGACGTACCGCCGAATTGCTCAACACGTGGGGCGTGAGGTCTCCACAGTACATCGATGTTGTCGCCAGTGGTCTGCGGAAGGTGCACGTGCCCGTCGACCTGGGACCGGACCGCAGCGACGCACGGATGCACGCCAAGACCGTAGGATCCTACGCAGTGCCGTAGGGGACCGCACCGCCACTTCCCAGCAAATTAGGGACACTGTTGCTCCTGGGGTATCGGCGAGGACCATTCGCAACCGTCTCCATGAAGCTGGGCTACGGTCCCGCACACCGTTAGGCCGTCTTCCTCTCACGCCCCAACATCGTGCAGCCCGCCTCCAGTGGTGTCGCGACAGGCGTGAATGGAGGGACGAATGGAGACGTTTCGTCTTCAGCGATGAGAGTCGCTTCTGCCTTGGTGCCAATGATGGTCGTATGCGTGTTTGGCGCCGTGCAGGTGAGCGCCACAATCAGGACTGCATACGACCGAGGCACACAGGGCCAACACCCGGCATCATGGTGTGGGGAGCGATCTCCTACACTGGCCGTACACCACTGGTGATCGTCGAGGGGACACTGAATAGTGCACGGTACATCCAAACCGTCATCGAACCCATCGTTCTACCATTCCTAGACCGGCAAGGGAACTTGCTGTTCCAACAGGACAATGCACGTCCGCATGTATCCCGTGCCACCCAACGTGCTCTAGAAGGTGTAAGTCAACTACCCTGGCCAGCAAGATCTCCGGATCTGTCCCCCATTGAGCATGTTTGGGACTGGATGAAGCGTCGTCTCACGCGGTCTGCACGTCCAGCACGAACGCTGGTCCAACTGAGGCACCAGGTGGAAATGGCATGGCAAGCCGTTCCACAGGACTACATCCAGCATCTCGACGATCGTCTCCATGGGAGAATAGCAGCCTGCATTGCTGCGAAAGGTGGATATACACTGTACTAGTGCCGACATTGTGCATGCTCTGTTGCCTGTGTCTATGTGCCTGTGGTTCTGTCAGTGTGATCATGTGATGTATCTGACCCCAGGAATGTGTCAATAAAGTTTCCCCTTCCTGGGACAATGAATTCACGGTGTTCTTATTTCAATTTCCAGGAGTGTGTGTATATATATATATATATATATATATATATATATATATAATGACTTGTGAACACTATTAAGGTAAATACATTGTTTGTTCTCTATCAAAATCTTTCATTTGCTTAGTATGCCTGTCAGTAGTTAACGCCTTCAGTAGTTAGAATCTTTTATTTAGATGGCAGTATTGGCGCTCACTGTATTGCAGTACTTCGAGTAACGAAGATTTTTGTGAGGTAAGTGATTCATGAAAGGTATAGGTTATTGTTAGTCAGGGCCATTCTTTTGTAGGGATTATTGAAAGTCAGATTGCGTTGCGCTAAAAATATTGTGTGTCAGTTTAGTGTTGGTCAGAATAAATAAAGAGAGAAATTTCTGAGTACGTTTAGCTGTTTGAAAATCAAATAACGTAAGAGGTTTACCAGCACAGTAATTCATAAACTTTTCTAAGGGGACGTTTCATCGTCTTCTTCGAACATTATCGTAGATAATAAAAAGAGACTTAATTTTTTCAGGGAAACATTTAATTATATGATTTACAATGAATTAGGAGACAAACCATAAAAGTCAATTCCTGCATCAGCGGGTTCTGTTAGCAGGTACTTCTTTCAATATTGGAAATCTGAAACGTAGCGAAGCGTAACAGGCTGAAAGGAGCAGCGTCGTCAAACCGAGTACGGGTCAGCGCTTCTGGAAGTACGTGGGCGCAGCTGCAGCTCCCCGGGTGACCAGCGGCGACTGCTGGGCTGCAGAAAGGTGGACCGCCGGTAGCGCGTGTGGCTGCGCGTAGCTGTTTCTCTGACTGGCACGATTTAACTGCTCCTCCGTTATGTTGTGTTACAAAATTAAGACGTTTAATACCTTCGCCCTTTAACTGTCACTGGTATGTGTATATACCACTAGCCTTAAATGCTATTTATTGCCTTATTTACTACAAATAATCGACTTTGTTGGTATTAATATGTTCAATAGTTTCTCTGATAACAATGACTATTATTTTTATGTTTCTAAACCAACACCTTTGAGATATCAGTAAACAAACGTATAATGGTGTAAATATTTACTGAAGGCGTCTGACACACTTGTCTTCAGAGCTGGTTTCGTGTTTAGCTACAATTTCTCACCTGTGGATTTACTTTGTTGGTATCAATGACGAAAAATTCGATTAACACTAATATTTTCTACTCTATAAAGCATAAATCAATAAGGGAGTCGTTTATAAGCATATTTACAGTTATTTTCCATACGTGCTATACATGTAAGCAGAAAGTAAGGAGAGATTTTTGGATGCTTAATCTGCTGAGTTTCTAATCCTCATTCAGAGTTGTTGGCTGTGAACTTTGGACCACTATCACATAGTTTAGACTTTGATTTGTCTATGTGGACGAAACAGTTCTTCTTTATTCTATCTGTTAGTACTTTTGCTGTTGACATGAAACAGAGAACAGAGAAAGATAAGGATGATATGGGTGTGAGTTCATGACTTCCAGCCGCACAGGGAATAGTTGTAATGCAATGGCGAAAGTTGGAAACTTGTGCTGGACCGGAACTCGAACCCAGATTTATCCCTTCTCGTGAGCCCTTGCGATCCGGACACTGCTCCTGACCGACTGAAAATTCCAACTTAACGAATTCTGCAATGAACCGTCCCCTGTACATAAGCCCCCTACTCGCAAATTGTTGATCCCCGTAGGAGCTCGGACGATATTAGTGTATCCACGCTGAAACAAACGCCATTCAGCCGTCACGTTCTCACATAAATGTATATACTTGAGTGGTGCCTGTTGTGTCGGACGTCGTCTTCCCCTCCTTAAGAGGGGATCTTCTTGAGCGGTAGAATTCTCACTGTGCTCACTGCCTAGTTTTATACGGCTGCCATCGTCCTCGTCCTCCAAGTGGTTTGTTAAACCTGGCGGGTCTCATAGCCAGTACACCAATCGCGACGTACCAAGTCGCTCTCTGCTATCAAGATTTCTTGCACATAAGAGGGAAACATCAGTGGTAGAAAGATTTACGCAGGAGATGAATACTACTTTTAATCAATTAAAATTTGTAATAAAACATAACCAAGGGGCACTTAAAGTGTAAAAGTGGCAAAAACAAAAGCAGCTTCCGATCATCTGTAGCCACCCCCCCCCCCTCTCTCTCTCTCTCTCTCTCTCTCTCGCTCTCTCTCTCTCTCTCTGCCGCCCAGAAGTTCACTGCCGACCACTCTGAGTTCGACCATGGTGCCGGCAGAACACACATCCAAGGTCACTGACCTGTACCTGACACTGCATTCCTATGAGTTCCAGCCTGATACGCTTTATACGCTTACCTCACGTTTCTCATACAGCGAAAACCAGACTATGAATCAAAATCCTGGTGACTTTACGGGTTTTCAGTGTATACATGGTCTTATCAGCTAACGGCCCAGGTTTTTTCTTTTTAAACTTTATGGTTGAGGGACTAATTTCTCGTGTAATGTAATCATTCGTAGCTGTGTTAAGTCAGTACTTACTAGTCATAACTTGCGTAATATTGGTTATATTGCTGCAATATTGGTTCAAAAATCAAGTAGCATAGATTTATAACTCCTAAAGTCTGTGAAACAAAATTTCTTTGTGCATTAACATCGCATATTAAATGGAAATAAAATAATAATTTAAGAAATTAGCATGGATCTCTCACTGCTAAAATCAGTAAAATAAAGTTTCGTTACACATTAATTTCGCACTTCAAATGTAAGTAAAATAATGCTTTAAAAAACACCATAGATCGCTCGCTGCTAAAGCCAGATAAATAAAATTTCGTGACACATTGAATTCAGCTTACCCAGCTGTCCGTAGTACACGTGTCATATAATTTGCGATCCACTTCTGAGTGGCACAGTGTTCTGGAGCCACAGCTCTGCCTACTCGTTACTTCAGACAGATAACTGCAAATTACAGAAGTCGGCAAATGCAAATCACGTATCATCCACGGTACTGTACACAAGACAATCACTGGTAAGCAGCACAGATCAGCTGTATGTGAGGGAATACATTAGAACTGTTTGTCAGAATGGTCCAGTGACTTGAGCCGTGAGCGGCTCGCGTTGATGCCGTTAATAGCTTGGCATCTTGTAATAACGATAGTGGCATCTCGTTTTCTTAGTGTGTTCACTGACGCCACTACGTTTGCTCGCCTTGTCTGTCCATGAGTGGCAGCAGCAGCGCTTATCGATCGCGCGTACTGTGGTACCATCTTTGGAGCGGCCCTTAGTATTTCCTGTTCGTCGTGTGGAGCTAGTTGAGTTGGGACGGAGCAGCAGTGAGTTCGGACAGCCAGTACTCGCCCGACAGCTGGCGACACACGTGCACTGTCCGACGGAAGTATGTGGTCGCGAGAGTGCACGACCACGTCAAGGATCGGATTCAGCGAGTTTTAGTTGAATGGACCGTGATATTCGAGTAGTGCAACTTTCACCCGAGTGTGTGTGTGTGGTTGTGTGTGTGTGTGTGTGTGTGTGTGTGTGTGTGTGTGTGTGTGTCTCCCCACCCGCAGAAGTGACCTGACGGCAATATGTTGTCAGTCGACGATTTTATGCTGGGATCTTTCCCGTGCCTGAGTTGAGTGGGGACGACCGTTGGCTGGTCGTTCGGTCGGTCGTCGCAGCGGACGACGTGCATTTGGTCTTCCGACCTTCTGGATTCTCCGTGTTTGTGCCGACTCATAATCTGTCTGTGTTGTTTCACAGTGGCTGGTTTTAGTATTGTAAGTTGTTGGTGGAATTGTTTTCCGGGATCCGTGTGTATCTTGTGGTTTTGAATGAGCAGTTATTTTAATGCTGTCTGCGTGCTGGATTTAGTGGGGGTTGCAAACGGACGTCAGGTCGGTTGGGGGCGCAGCAACGAGCAGGTCCGTGCAGCGGGGAAGCAAGCCGCGGCCGCTGGCGGCGTGCTGCCACTGCCGGATCGAGGAGGGGGAGCTGCGAGAGCGACGACTTCGTTCCGCACCAAAACCTGGACGTTCAAGTTGACTGAAAAATTAACTACTAATGCAACCTCGATTATTCTAAGTTCTCGCTTTTGGTCAGTGTGTTGTTGCTCCCAGGGCCGCTGAGCCTGGCGGCAACGAGTGAAGTGTTTCCAGGCGGTGAAATTTTGCAGCTGTCTTTCTCTATTTGTTATTCATCATTGAATTTAGTATTATTCTTATTAGTGAAGTGTAACCAGCGGTATTTTCGCCTTATGATTGCTAACGCGCCAGTTACCTACCCTGGAGGTTAGCATACCTTTCCATCAGTGTACCTTTCCTCGTCGTGTTGATGCTGTCTAACACGGCGTGTAGTTCGACAGCCTCTTCTATTGTACTGTGCATATTTTTTTTTTTTGGGAGGTCTACCTTGGTTCTAGTGTTTCCTTCGGCCTTGGGTGTATTGTAGTACTGTCTGTCTATTCGCCATCATTGTGCCGGTGATCGGACGTTAGGTGGATTGGTTAGTCGGTCGGTCGGCGCTTAAGCTGCCCCTGGTATATGTTGCCATCCTGCTACGTGAGTACAACTCTTGGCTGCCTGTTTCACCTTACCTTATGTTTGAGTTACCTTCCCAGGTCGACCCTTGGAACACTTGCTGAAAACCGCTTGTCCTGATACCTTATATTGTGATGTTTGTTTTAAGGATATTTGTAATTTTCTAATTATTGTTTCTGTGGCCCTCAGCCGAGCAATAAATTCACTTCTTTGTTGAGAACGCCTTCAGCCATGTTTTAGTAAGTTTTTTTTACGCAGACGTGTTTTAAAAGCAAGTGATAATATTTAGAAGTGCTATTTGTAAATGTTTTCCTGACTTCTATTTCAGACCTTCAGCCATTTGTTATTTGAAATTGTTTGTGGCCTACAGCTCAATAATAATTTCACTTCTGTTATAATAAGGTCTTTAGCCATGTTACCTTTTGTTTTCGAACGAAGTATTTATCTTAATATGTGCAATTAGAAATTGTTCTTCTGACATCTAATTCAGGCCTTCAGCCGTTTGTTATTTGAAATTGTTTTCTGGCCTTCAGCCGAGTGATAATATCACTTCTTTTATTATATGGCCTTCAGCCACGTTACAGTTTGTTTTAAAACGAAATATTTATCTTAATATGTGCTATTTGGAATTGATCTTCTGACTTCTAATTCTGGCCTTCAGCCGTTTTGTTGTTTGAGGTTATTGTTCGTGGCCTATGGCCCTAAAACTGTGGAATTTTTTTTCTGTGATGAGGCCTTCAGCCGTCTAACAGTCAATTGTTTTTTTAAGAGGTTGCTTTAAAATTTTAATTTCTTTAAATACAGTTTACGTATTTGTTGTGCTTGAGTACTGCTCCATCCTCAATCGTAACCTTATCCTGACCCATCCTGAGAAACTGGCTCTCTTGGCTTTCAGAAGGTGATATCATCATCTGAGCAACAGTAAGTAGTGCAGTAAGTAGTACCGAAGTGAAGGGTGTGATGGTAATATGAAAATTTTCTACGTTATACGCCAAGAAATTTTTAAAATTTTATATTTACTTAACACGACAAGGAGTTTCTTCCAAAATATTTAATGAAGTTTTATGAAATTATAATTTTTTGTGTGCATTGCAAGAGACGTATCTACCAAATGTTGATACGTATTTGAATTGTTAATAGAGATTATATGAATCTGCCTTGTAACAATAGTGTTGTACACTTGGTACGAGCGTAACAATGACGTGGAAATCATCAAAAATGAGAATTGTACACTATCGTAGCAAAAAAGGAAGGCAAAGAAAGTTCCTACTCTAGCGTGGTTGCCGTAACATCATTTCTCTTTATGTCCAAAGTTTAAACAGAACTGTGTAGTAAGAGCAGCCTGAAAGTGAAAAAAAACCACCATGGAAAGATTCAGTATGTATCCAAACAGTGATCAAATTAATTTCTTTGCTGATAAAGTGAAATTCAGTGCTAGAAGTTGTGTAAAGATTAACTACGCAGTAGCGTGGTTTAGCATTCACGGAAGAATACACGATTGAGAGGGCAAGATAATCTTGAAGGCGTTATTGCTCTATAAATAAGAATTACCAACAGCAGATGGGTATTTGCACATGAATACTTCAAGAGGAATGTATATGGTGAATCTGGCCCATCAAGAGGAACATGAGTAAATTATTTGTAGCTTTCACGTCCAACAGCACGAAGTTTAATCTTCATGATTACGTGATCGCTGCTTAAAGTATAGTCAAACACCACGGCTGCAGCCATCGCAAGAACTTTAAGTTTTATTTGTCTGTAGAGGTGGATTTCGTTTTTATAATAACTGTTCCTTGAAAATATGAAGTAAAAGTTACGACTTTTGTTATTTAGTAAACACTTAATTAGAATCACTGTTAAGTATGTAATGGTTTCTGGACAAAATTAACGTAATTAGCTCCTGAAATATTTAAGCCATGAAACCTGAACTTTGGATGCAGGTGAAAGAGCGATATGTACTGACTAGGGTGCACCAGTTGATAAATATCCATTGATCTGCGTTAATTTCTGAACTCAGTTCACTGGCACCACTGAATGGGAGGCACATAGCAGTTTCTAGACTTTCCAGATACAAGCTTCATTACATTTTAAAGTTACCATCATAACAATAAATAAACAATTTTGCTCCTTAATTAATGGGTACCATAATACGATTTTAGTTCATACCTTTAGTAACAAGCTGTAATTTACTCAAAGTATTTATACTTTGGTACTACGTGTGATTCAGAATATTACAAAAATAATATACATTTCTGCCAGTCTTTTATTTAGTATCAGAAGTTCATAAAGTCAGTATATGCTTCTATACAGCCTTAAAGTTGTTCACGTTATCATCATTATACATTAAATTATAGAAGCAGCACTACATAAAGCAGTGTTGTATGTAGTTTTTCTTTATAATTTATAATAGCTGTAGCAAAGTGCCAGCAAGGTAGCCAATATCTAAGTCTAAGTACCCAGACAATCCAGTGAAACAACGTTAGTGTCCTCATCTCACAGCTGCATTTAGTACCATGTGATTTATTTAGTACAGATAAGACTCCTCTTGAAAGCCTCTGAGTTCATGCTTGTTTTATATAACAAAGTACCGTTTGTAACAAAGACCTTTAGCAGTAAATCTAGATTCAGACACCACAAAACTTTCTTACTAAGGATAACACTTAGGCCTTGGGTTTTCAGATTTCTAGGTGGAAACACTTCTGGTAAGTAATTGCTCCTGTGTAGGCTGTGGTTTCTGCACTGTCCCAATAAAGTGGAGCTTTGAACAAGAAATAATTGAGCAGGTAGGAAGTGCTATTGGTGTGAAATGGGCAAAATCACTACGGTTCTTTGTACAGTGTGCAGTGCCTTCGGGTTCTTATAGCCTCTTTGTTAGGAAAGTCAAGCTCAAGCCACATTGTAATTGTTTAGTTATTACCTAGTTCGTGACTGTGGAATTTGCAAAATTAAATCTCATTAGTGTCAATATTCAGAAATTAAACAACAAAGTTGTCTGAACTACTGTTTTCTCTTTACATATAAAACTGTAGTGTGTAAATAAACTTTAACATGGCAACGTTTTCTTAACTTCGCTAGAGAGATTTGCATTCTTCATAGCAAATGGGCTAATTAGGTAACTGTTCCTTAGAGATTCTTTCAAAATTATGTAGTAAAGAGTAGAGTGAGTAGTCAGTAGTATGGTACAGTATAGAACAGAAAAGATAGGGCCTTTGCACGGGGACTGGTACAGGACTTCAAACCCTGGCTGCAGCAGCGAAGTAAAATAGTGCTCTTAGTACCTGGCACTCGATCTTCCTTGGTGGCAGGTAACGCAGTATTATGCCTTTGAGGTTGGGGGTTAATCTCTTCTTAACTCACGTTTAGCGTCGTATTTCTATATTCTCTGGTTCATCCCCCTAGTAGTTAGTAGTTACCAAAGAACTGGAATTTCGAATCTCAGTTCAGCTGTAGCGATATTACATTTCTTCATCTGAAACGTATACCGAAGTATGCGTCACTTGAACCATATTTGACTTGAACCACGATCATCGTTAATTCCTATAACGAAGCTGAACATCTATAACGTGCATCACTAGATACCAAGATACACAGGGTGAGTCACCTAACGTTACCGCTGGATATATTTCGTAAACCACATCAAATACTGACGAACCGATTCCACAGACCAAACGTGAGGAGACGGGCTAGTGTAATTGTTTAATACAAACCATACAAAATGCACGGAAGTATGTTTTTTAACACAAACCTACGTTTTTTTTAATGGAACCACGTTAGTTTTGTTAGCACATCTGAACATATAAACAAATACGTAATCAGTGCCGTTTGTTGCATTGTAAAATGTTAATTACATCCGGAGATATTGTAACCTAAAGTTGACGCTTGAAACCTCCGACGTTCAGTTGCGTGTTGTAACAAACACAACATACATCGCGTTTCTACAGAATGATCTGCTAACGTTGCTCGAAAATGTCCCACCGGAAACGCGTCGATGTATGTGGTATCAGCATGATGGTGCACCTGCACATTCCGCAATTAACACTAGGCTGATCCTTGACAGAATGTTCGACGGGCGTTTCATAAGACATGGAGGACGCATAAATTGGCCAGCCCGTTCTCCTGATCTTACACCTCTGGACTTCTTTCTGTGGGGTACGTTAAAGGAGATTGTGTACCGTGATGTACCTACAACTCCAGAGGATATGAAACAACGTATTGTGGCAGCCTGCGGCGACATTACACCAGATGTACTGCGGCGTGTACGACATTCATTACGCCAGAGATTGCAATTGTGTGCAGCAAATGATGGCCACCACGTTGAACATCTATTGGCCTGACATGTCGGGACACACTCTATTCCACTCCGTCATTGAAAACGGAAACCACGTGTGTACGTGTACCTCACCCCTCATGGTAATGTAGAAGTGCGTCAGTGAAAAAGACCAATAAAAAGGTGTTAGCATGTGGACGTGATGTGCTGTTCCAGTCTCTTCCGTACCTAAGGTCCATCACCGTTCCCTTTGGATCCGTACGTAATTCGGTGCTCTCCGATACACACGATCGAACAGCGGAGGAGTGGTACTCAAGCGTCAACTTTAGGTTACAATATCTCCGGATGTAATTAACATTTTACAATGCAATAAACGGCACTGATTACGTATTTGTTTATGTGTTCAGATGTGCTAACAAATTTAACGGGGTTCCATTTAAAAAAACGTAAGTTTGTGTTAAAAAACATACCTCCGTGCATTTTTTTATGGTTTGTATTAACCAATTACACTATCCCCTCTCCTCACGTTCGGTCTGTAGAATCGATTCGTCAGTATTTGATGTGGTTTACGAAATATATCCAGCGGTAATGTTAGGTGACTCACCCTGTATACCTTCATACATTTCAGTGAAATGAAATATAAAACGTGTCTGCATTCCTCAATATCTTCCAGTAATTAATATACTTAACTGTGTACTTGAGCAATAACAGACAGCTTTGCTGTAACCGCAGAGTGCAAACCCTCTTCCATTCATAGTGCATGATACGTTGAAAAGTAGCAAGAAATATGTCTTATCCTTTTCTTTAGTGTTGAATTAGGGATTAGTACAGACCAAATCTTTCATGATGTTTCAAGTTATCGTCCAAAGCCCTTTGAAGTCATTGAAAAGTTATTTTCAGTCATAAATTAGCAAATATAACTGGGGAGAGTACTGAATATGAAGCTGATGTTACCTGACGCAGCACATTTTTCAACCTTAAGCCGCAATGGATGTGAGTGTGTACTGTGGCAGAAAATGTGACTTGCCATTGTTATGCATGGACACTAACTGGACACTGCCACTGCTTTGTCATGATGTGAGGCCTCAGTGCCTGTGGGCCGTTATTTGATACAAATAAATGATTAGTTATTGCTTCTTTTATTTTTCGGTATACATCTTGCAGCTGCGCCCTCGGCGATGGTTGGTTGATGCATATCCCATAGTGGAATCGGCTGTTATAAGTGGAAAACTAACGACTGCCTAGAGGTTACTGTGTCAGCGCATGGGATACGGTCTGGCGGGCTGCCCACATTCCGATCCGTAGACGCTTCTCATGTGGCGGACCCGCAGCGTGTGATTTTGAGATCTTGCCCGAATTCCCATAAGATGGACCCTCATGTCAGCCTCTGTGATGATTGTTGTTGTGACGTACGCTGATTCTGCCCCAAAAAAATGGTTCAAATGGCTCTGAGCACTATGGGACTCAACTGCTGAGGTCATTAGTCCCCTAGAACTTAGAACTAGTTAAACCTAACTAACCTAAGGACATCACACACATCCATGCCCGAGGCAGGATTCGAACCTGCGACCGTAGCGGTCTCGCGGTTCCAGACTGCAGCGCCAGAACCGCGCGGCCACTTCGGCCGGCGATTCTGCCCCAACGGTTACGTAGGCCCTCTCGTCCGTTCGATGCCCAAGTATCAGAGAAGCTCCTGCCCTGAACTGGTAAGTAATGGAATCTCATAGCACAATAAGCATGAGGGAGTAGCAGCACTGTTATAACCTAAAGTAGTCCTCCACCAGAAATTATTTGGACACTCCTTTGCTGTATGAGGTGGACTTGCCGGAGGTCATGCTGCAACCTTTAAAATAATTTACCCCGCCATTTATAGGAGACTTCCGCGCTAGCAGCTCCGAATCACCATGGTACTTCACACTTTTCCCATTAAAAAATCAGTGTCACACGTGAAAAAAGGGATAAATGAAGGAACAGATCTCAGGGCTGAATGAGGATTGCCTCTTTGATCCTTGGACTCGCTGTTAGGTAGTACCCCTGCTATTGGCCCATTATATATAATACCGCTCAGGGCATCTGCGACTTACTTAGTACGGCGTTACTGTAGAAGCACCGCTAAGACTGACTCCCTATATAAGGCTTCCTGATTGAAACTTCACCCGGAAATTAAGTACTGGTATTACTGACACGTAAGGTTTAGGTTAAAACCTATCAGATAGCATTGGAAGTAACGGGCTGGAAACGCTATTCTTCTCATAGTACACAGGGAAAATGAATTTCGGTGTAAAAGTATGACCTTTCTTTCCAGTAGAGATTCGGAGCTCGACGACTGTACACACAGGGTTCACGTACTTGAGTTTATTAAAAATGTTCCTTAGCCATACTGTCTTTTTTAAATTATCTATAATTTGGTTTTTCCTACAGAATTTTCGTCAAACAGGCACGGGTTTCCTAACTTAGGTACGGTGATCAAGTCTAGTGAAAAGCAGAATTCACGTTTGTACGAATTAAAACGTAAGATTATTTCAATATGACAAACAGGCAAGAGTAGCAAAATAGGTCTTCTTTATTGCATGATGATGACTAGCAAAGATTTTTTATTTACAACCCATTCTCAAATCAAAATGTGGACAAAAGGCTAAAATTACAATTTGTTACATAAAGCACCAGACAATCAATGCATGTCACCAATGCATGTAACAAAATGCAATTTCTAACTTATCAAAATAAATACCATTCAATCAGAATAAATGCGAATGCACATAGCATAAAACCATGCCGGTCGTTATCTAAAGGAGTACAATGTAAGCGGTCATGAAACCGGATACAAACAGAACCTGACACCCCACCCACAGTGAACAGTTGAGGCAATATATCTGCATCTGGCGCCCCTATCCGACGTTTAGGGAAGTCTTTATTGCATACCACAATCATCATGAACACAATACAATAATGAATGTAGGACTGGGTAAGTCGCTTTGTAATTTTAACCTACTGGTTCAGTGGATGAGTTGAGAATAGGCTTCATCATGTAACAAAAGAAGCTATTTTCCAACTTTGGCTGCAGGTCGTATTGAAAAAGCACCACAAGTCATTCACCCCTCAACATCCCAGTATGCTGGAAATCCCTAAACGTAAGATTACTCAAATCCCATATACACTGAAGATCCAAAGAAATTGGTACACCTGCCTAATACGGTGTAGGGCCCCCGCAACACGACGTGGCATGGACCATGTATGAAGTAGTGCAGGAGGGAATTGACACTCTTCTGAACAGCACGTTGTAAGCATCCGAGATATGCTCCATAATGTTCATGTCTGGAGAGTTTGGTGCCCAGCAGAAGTGTTTAACCTCAGAAGAGGTCCACTCTCTTGTGGACAAGAATGGATGCAAGTGATGAGAAAGAATGTTTGCGTACGTGTCACCTGTCAGAGTCGTATCTAGACGTATCAGGGGTCCCATATCACTCCAGATGCACACGCCCCATACTATTACATAGTCTCCACCAGCTTGAACCGTCCCCTGCTGACAAGCGGGGTCCGTGGATTCATTAGGTTGTCTCCATACCTGTACATGCCCATCCGCTCGATACAATTTCAAACGAGACTTGTCCGACCAGGCAACATGTTTCCAGTCATCAACAGTCCAATGTCGATGTTGACGACCCCAGGCGAGGCGTAAAGCTTATGTTGTCCAGTCGTCTTTGGTTCACGAGTGGGTCTTCGGCTCCGAAAGCCCATATCGATCATTTTTCGCTGAATAGCTCGCACACTGACCCTTGGTGATGGCCCAGCATTGAAATCTGCAGCAATTTGCGGAACGGTTGCAGTTCTGTCACGTTGTAAAAGTCTCTTCAGTCGTCGTTGGTCCCGTTCTTGCAGGATCTTTTTCCGGCCACTGCGATCTCGGAGATTTGATGTTTTACCAGATTCCTGATATTCACGGCACAGTCGTGAAATGGTCGTACGGGAAAATCCCCACTTCATCGGTACCTCGGAGATGCTGCGTCCCACCACGATAATAACCCCACGTTCAAACTCAAATCTTGGTAACCTGCCATTGTAGCAGGAGTAACCGATGTAACAACTGCGACAGAGACTTGTTATCTTATATAGGCATTGCCGAACACAGCGCTGTATTCTGCCTGTTTACATATCTCTGTATTTGAATGCGCATGCCTACACGAGTTTCTTTGGCGCTTCAATGTATTTGTGTATTTTTCGATAACGTATTTTGCATTTGATGTAATGTTCACTTGCTCTGAAATTTAATATGTGTTTAGTGTGGAGTTCTTATTTCGTTTACGTACTGTTTGCCGCTCTTGTCAGACGTCCTTGCCTACGGTGCACCACGCGAGGCTCAAAATTAATACACTTTCTGTTATTTAGGATGTGACGTACAACTCCGCTATCACGTTATCTACTCGAGACTTTATTTTGTAGGTATACATCGAGAAGGGGCTCCCAGATTATTGACTTTTAGATGTGTTTTGATAATACCAGTAAAAAGGAACATAAAATCACGAGGTTCTTTTTTGTAAAGAAAGCTAACTGCTTTTGGCTCCTTAATAGCACTTACCAGTGAAGGAGACTAAATAACGTATATTGCAAATTATTGGCCTTGTGACGGGCTGAAATCCGAACTAACCGAAATGCGAACAAAAATCAATAGAAAATACGTCAGGTTTCCAAGAAAGGTCAGAGAACATTTCACTCAGGTTCAACTGCATTGATCAGACTTGCAGTAATTGATACAGACATAAATTTTTCGTATTTTGTTGGTAAAATATCCTGTCGAAACTACACTCCTGGAAATGGAAAAAAGAACACATTGACAACGGTGTGTCAGACCCACCATACTTGCTCCGGACACTGCGAGAGGGCTGTACAAGCAATGATCACACGCACGGCACAGCGGACACACCAGGAACCGCGGTGTTGGCCGTCGAATGGCGCTAGCTGCGCAGCATTTGTGCACCGCCGCCGTCAGTGTCAGCCAGTTTGCCGTGGCATACGGAGCTCCATCGCAGTCTTTAACACTGGTAGCATGCCGCGACAGCGTGGACGTGAACCGTATGTGCAGTTGACGGACTTTGAGCGAGGGCGTATAGTGGGCATGCGGGAGGCCGGGTGGACATACCGCCGAATTGCTCAACACGTGGGGCGTGAGGTCTCCACAGTACATCGATGTTGTCGCCAGTGGTCGGCGGAAGGTGCACGTGCCCGTCGACCTGGGACCGGACCGCAGCGACGCACGGATGCACGCCAAGACCGTAGGATCCTACGCAGTGCCGTAGGGGACCGCACCGCCACTTCCCAGCAAATTAGGGACACTGTTGCTCCTGGGGTATCGGCGAGGACCACTCGCAGCCGTCTCCATGAAGCTGGGCTACGGTCCCGCACACCGTTAGGCCGTCTTCCGCTCACGCCCCAACATCGTGCAGCCCGCCTCCAGTGGTGTCGCGACAGGCGTGAATGGAGGGACGAATGGAGACGTGTCGTCTTCAGCGATGAGAGTCGCTTCTGCCTTGGTGCCAATGATGGTCGTATGCGTGTTTGGCGCCGTGCAGGTGAGCGCCACAATCAGGACTGCATACGACCGATGCACACAGGGCCAACAGCCGGCATCATGGTGTGGGGAGCGATCTCCTACACTGGCCGTACACCACTGGTGATCGTCGAGGGGACACTGAATAGTGCACGGTACATCCAAACCGTTATCGAACCCATCGTTCTACCATTCCTAGACCGGCAAGGGAACTTGCTGTTCCAATAGGACAATACACGTCCGCATGTATCCCGTGCCACCCAACGTGCTCTAGAAGGTGTAAGTCAACTACCCTGGCCAGCAAGATCTCCGGATCTGTCCCCCATTGAGCATGTTTGGGACTGGATGAAGCGTCGTCTCACGCGGTCTGCAGGTCCAGCACGAACGCTGGTCCAACTGAGGCGCCAGGTGGAAATGGCATGGCAAGCCGTTCCACAGGACTACATCCAGCATCTCTACGATCGTCTCCATGGGAGAATAGCAGCCTGCATTGCTGCGAAAGGTAGATATACACTGTACTAGTGCCGACATTGTTCATGCTCTGTTGCCTGTGTCTATGTGCCTGTGGTTCTGTCAGTGTGATCATGTGATGTATCTGACCCCAGGAATGTGTCAATAAAGTTTCCCCTTCCTGGGACAATGAATTCACGGTGTTCTTATTTGAATTTCCAGGAGTGTATATTAATTTGCAGATTATTTATAGATGAAGATTAGTTTTTACAAATCGGAAACGGGTCACCTAGTATTAATTTATCAAAACAGTCAGGAAAATATGTAAAGAGAAGCTGGCACCTTCCCTCGTAAATAATTATACTTCGTCCACTGTCATCAATGCTATTTAAAGAATTTTCTGCCAGCACCATTTGCACGGATTCAGTGTCCCGGAAGAAACAAACTTATTAACGAAGCAACAGACTGACCGACTTTGAAAATATATGGCGGTCTTTTGAAGCTAAAAGTAAATATTCTTGTATGAGGTGTGATAAAAAAAGTAACAGCAATTTTTGGATTTAGTGGGCTTCATAAAATGTTGTGGTTGTTGTTTACGCGATCAAGACCAATGGACCGTGCGCTGCTTTGAGAGATTGCCTGCACTTCATCCTGTCTTCATCTTCTTTCTGCCATCCTTCCACCAGTCCCATTCTCTCAAGGTCTTTGGATACACAGTCATGAATCGAGTTCTAGGTCTTCCCACGTCTGCTGGTTGGCTTGTTGTTGAGTACAGTTTTCGGCCATCGGTTGTCCTGCATTCGAGCCAAATTCCCTGGTCGCTGGAGTCGTCGTCTCTTCATTATAGCCACGATGTTCGGCTCTTTGTAAATATCATACAGTTCTGTACTGTGACGAAACCTCCAGTTTTCACTCTCATTATCGTAAACTGGTCCAAAAAACTTCCGAAGGACTTTCCTTTCAAATTTCATCAGTTTGTTCAGCTATTGCTTGGTTGTACTCCAGGTGGCACATCCACATAGTACTACTGGCTGCAGGAGTGCTTTGTAGATGTTTATTTCGAAATGTCTTGACAAACTTCTAGTTTTTAGGAGAGCTTTAAAGCCATGGTAACGGCGTTTACCTGCCTCTAGTCTTGCCTGCATTTCCATCTTACTGGATGGTTCCTCTCTGAATACTGCACCCAGATATTTGAACTCCCTGATTTGACGATAAGAACCTTCAGTTTTTGTAAGGGTGGAACTGGTTCTTGAATTTCATTATCTCTGCTGTGTAGAACCATGTATTCCGGCCTGTCACGATTGATTTGAAGTCCAATTTTCTTCGCTGTTGTTTCCAGAATGTCAGCCATTGCCACTAATACTTCTTGCGACCCAAGTAGTAGCACTGTATCATCAGCGTATCCGAGGGTCTGGATGTTCACATCCCCGGTCTGGATTCCTCGGAGTTCATTAGATGACATCTCTCGGATTACCTTATCCAATGCGAGATTGAAAAGAACAGGTGGTAGTCCATCGCCCTGCCGTAGCCCAGTTTTTATTTTGAATGCTTCAGTCACCTTATTTCCAATTATAACCATAGCTGTAGTACCAATCAGGTAAGCCTTCATGAGGCTTACTAGTTTCTTGGCAAAACCGAACTCTTCCAGACACGTCAGCATACTTTCTCGATGAATCATATGCTTTTCTGAAGTCGATTAACAGCATCTGTAGTTCTCGGCCAAACTCCCACCTTTTTTCTACGATATGGCGTAGGACAAAGATTTGGTCAATAGTAGATCTCCCGCGACGAAATCCTCCTTTATATTCTCCAATAATGGTTTCCGCCAACGGGTGGATTCGATCTAGAAGACAGTTTTAAAAGATCTTATAACAGATATTGAGTAGAGGGATACCACGATAGTTTTCACAAATGGTTCAAATGGCTCTGAGCACTATGGGACTTAACATCTGTGGTCATCAGTCCCCTAGAACTTAGAACTACTTAAACCTAACTAACTTAATGAAATCACACACATCCATGCCCGAGGCAAGATTCGAACCTGCGACCGTAGCAGTCAGTTTTCACATGCCATTCGGTCATTCGTCTTGTGGATCGGACAGATTGGTGCATTCCTCCAGTCTTATGGAATGTTTTCAGTGTTCCAAATTGTCTCTATTAATTTGTGAATCCTTGCGACAAGGTATTAACCCCGTTCCTGAATTATTTCAGCGTAGATGCCATCCTCTCTTGGGCTTCTGTCCTTTTTAAGCCGTTCTGCTGATTTACATCTCTGTCCTCTGTTTTCGGCAGCACTGTGAAACGATTCCTGATCTCAACTTGAAGTTCATTTCAGGTTTCTTCCTGTGCTACTTTTTTCTATTACAAAACGTGTCACTTTCTTTTGTTTACTTCTTTTGTTTCGTTTCAGAGTAACTCTGAGTTGACTTTTAACCAGGAATTAGCCGGTACCACACTCAGTCCCACGGGAATTTCTTACATTTCTTTCATTCCTGACTCCTGCGTTAATTGCTGTGTGTTCTATTTCGTTGACTATTTCCTCATCTGGGGATACCCTTGTTAGTTTGTGGACCTGTCTATGTGGGAAGTTAGTGTTACTGATAAGCATACAACCGATTTTAATTTTCTCATCATTTTAGTACACGAGCTCCTGATTTCCGTCCGTTGAATTTTCACCTGTTTTGATATTTAGTTTATTGTTGACAGTAGAAAAGGTTATACTTGTTTTGGAGTGCTCAGCGAATTATTGCTGCCGAAAAAGGTGGATCAAAGAATCTGCATTACATTCTGCTTTAAAAATGGAATAAAGTGCAGCACCGCATTAGAAATGTTGTCTGTGACTTTTGGCGAATCTACTATGAGTAACACAAGAGCTTACGAGGGGTGTAAACGTTTGAAAGACGGCCAAGAAAACGTTAAAGGCGACAACGGCCCTGACGCCATAGCATATCATTTACTGGTGACTGTGTGGAGGAAGTAAAGTAAATGGGTCTGGAAAATCACCGAATCACCTTCTGAGAGGTTGCTGGTGACGATGTCGGCGTATCCTTTGGCTCATGGCAAGCAATTTCTTCGGATGTTTTGGGAGTAAAGCGTGTAGCAGCAACGACTGTTCCGAAATTCTTGGATTTCGACCAAAAACTATGTCGCGCTCAGGAACTGCGATCCAGAACCTCTAAATAAGTTAATAAAGGGTGACGAAGCGGGTATGACGTCGGAAACAATGCTCAATTGTCCCACTGGAAAAAACCTCAATAGCAAAGACCAAAAAAATTCCACAAATTCGATCACATGAGAAGATTCTTCTCGTTGTTTTCATCAGTTACAGTGGGATAGTGCACCACGAGTTCCAGCTTTATGGTCATTAGATCAATAAGGAATAGTACCAGGAAGTTATGCGCTTTTGCGTGAAGCAATCCGAAGAAATGGGCCAGAATAGTACCAAAACCACTCACAAAAATTACATCACGATAATTCTGACACTGACAAGGAATCATGTAGTACGAGGTCGCAATTTCAGTCTTTAGCAAGGATCATTTGTAATTGTAGTGGTAATAATTATGACAAGAGAAACATTAGGTGTCATTGAGTCACCATGTGCATCAGTTGGGCGACAGAGAATGAGTGTCTGGGAGGTGCAGAGATCAACCTCCTTTAGGATGTGTGTATTACTCTTCACAAAATGAGATCGTCGACATTCAACAACAGCGCAAAACTGACCATTAACTTGCACCATGAACACCGAATGAAAGATGGTGCGTCACAGTAATCACAGAGGTTTGAACCATCAAGATCGAAGACCAACACCTTGGGCATTACGAACCTTGCAGGACTTTCAGCTAGGTATCCACTAATAAAGAATACATATAGTATCATATTGGTGTTACGGGGTGATGCAAACTGATGGAATATGATGGCACGCAACCGAGTGCGAAACAATCTTTCGTGGAACTATCGTGAAACAGGCTGTTCTTTAGGGCATAACTGCAAATAGTGCGGTAATACGTTTTATAGGCATTGAAAACACAAACATGCAGAGGCTGAATTTGTCCGATGGTTCCAGGTGGTGTGAACTGCAATGTCACACACTTTTCAGAATGGATACTTTGCACTAACAGAGTACGATTTTTATACGTGGACCAGTAATCAAGCAAATGTAAGTTATTTTGAGCAGCTACTGCCCAAAAACAGCGATCATAGCATGGTTGTAGCTCTCATACGCCCACTTTCCCACTTTTGCCTGTTGTGATGTAACTATTCCCTACTGCCCTTGCATGATCACGCACACGACAATTAATTGTAGGGGGCAGAGTACCTCCAACTTCCCGCACCACAATAAATAACTTTCCAGCGAATTTAGCGTCAAGATTAACAGTCGCATAATTGTTTGCCAATGCGTTAAGGCATTGATGTTAGTTGATGTAGATACAACTCTCTTGGTACTTCTAATTTCCAGTGTTGATTTCATATGCCCCACATTTGATGCACATCGGTTTTTCCGTTTCCGCCACGTGCATCGTATCCGATCACGCGAGGGTTCGCGAGTATTCGCCTGTGGTGCATACACGATCGCTCCTGCGTAGAAATCAAATAGACGTCACATTATACTGGCGAGTGGACAAAGTACTGTGATGTTCGTTTTGTAGTGGCAGAAATGGATGACCGCCATTTGTTAACTGTTTACGATGTAGCGACAGAAAGTGCTTTTGCATGTGGCGTTGTGTAGTGCTTGTTTTCAGTAAGATTTTGTGGTTGCTCGGTGAAAATGGATTCACAAGAGGAGAGAATCCAAAAATGGTTGGAGCAATCGAGTTTATCTGATGAATCCCAGATTATCGTGCTTGTTTCTTGAACGAAAGTAGTAGTGAAGATGAAGTAATTCTTTTGAAGAAACAAAAGGTGCTCCTGCAAGATATGAACAATACGTCTACAAATGGGGCAAACAAAGCCTCATCTGCCACTGACGGAGACAGTGAAAGTGACCTGTTACCTGAAGAGATCTCTTGTGCTGATGCGCTCTGTACCTCACGAATAAAGTGGTCTGATGTATAGTGAAACCTAAACAGTTTAGTTTTTTCTGGTAACTGTGGAGTAAGCAATGCACTTTTGGACAGTCTACCTTCAACTATTCCTCCCATTGACGTTTCAATTTTTCCCTTGATGAAGAAATGTGCAATTTCATAGTGGATGCAACAAAACAATATGCTGTGTTGGTGCCGGCCGAAGTGGCCGTGCGGTTAAAGGCGCTGCAGTCTGGAACCGCAAGACCGCTACGGTCGCAGGTTCGAATTCTGCCTCGGGCATGGATGTTTGTGATGTCCTTAGGTTAGTTAGGTTTAACTAGTTCTAAGTTCTAGGGGACTAATGACCTCAGCAGTTGAGTCCCATAGTGCTCAGAGCCATTTGAACCATTTTTTTGCTGTGTTGGTGGAATAGCTACAGAAACATTACCGCCATCATCCAGACTGAATTTACGGAGTGGTATCAGCGTTGATGATTTAAGGAAATTTATGGGGCTTGTGTTGCGGATGGGGCTTGATTATAAGCCAAGAGTGGAGTATTATTTGTGCCGGAACCCGCTTTACAAAAACCAGGTGTCTTCTATTATGTCCCGAAATATGTTTGATTTGTTCCTCAGTTGAATACATTTTTGCGACACTGAAAACGTAGATGAACATGACAAGGTGTTCGAATTTGGGAAGCTTGTGAATGGTCTGGACAAAAAATTCCAGGAAGCTTTCATTCCAGCTGAAGCTGAATGAAATTTTCACTCTGCAGCGGAGTGCGTGCTGATATTAAACTTCCTGGCAGATCAAAACTATGTGCCGGTCGGGGTCTCGAACTCGGGACCTTTGCCTTTCGCGGGGTAGTGCTCTAGCAGCTGGGTTACCCAAGCTACTTGTTAAGCACGTATTGTCATCATTGTACTCCTCACGTGCATTGTCCTAACTGTCAAGCGAATACGACACTACTCATTCCACTGACTCATCTTGCAGAAACGCTAATATATCATCTGCAACTTATTTCTCAAACTACGGAGTTCCTTCGGCTTCTCTCTGGCGAAATTTCAACTTTGACAACTGTTGTTGCAGATAGAATGCAATGTTTGCTTTTTTTTATCGTTGCCACTGTTGTGAGTTACTCGTCGACTAAGCAGTTCAACTCCGCACCGTAGCCATCTGCTGTGTTGACAATTGGATACCAGCGTTCCCGCCACCTGTGCCCTTAGCACCCAGTATGTGGTTGCATGGTGGGCAAAATGTGGCGCGTCGAATGCCGTAAACATCATTGCCCGTTTGCGTGCTCTTACGCAAGAGGTTCCTTGTCAAACGTCAATACTTGTTCGTGATTTTTTGGCAAAAACAAAACCATTATGTTGACTCAGACACCGTATTGGCTGGACATGGCGCACTGCGACTTCTTTCTGTTCCCGAGGCTGAAGAGAACCACGAAAGGACAGCGTTTTGCCACCATTGCTAAAGTAACGACAGGATCGCTGAAAAAGCTGAACACCATAAGGAAAAGTGAGTTCCAGAAATGCTTCCAAGGTCGGAAAAAGCGTTGGCACAAGTATGTTATCTCTGAGGGGGCCCGCTTTGAAGGGGGCAGGATTGATTCTGAAGAATAAATAAAGTTTCTGTAAGAAAAAGAAAAATTTCTATTACTTTTTGACCACACCTTGTAAGTCAGGAGACGGTATCGCATGTTCTTCACGAATTTAAATACCGTCTGTAGAATGTCTGGCAACATTTAATACTTGTTAGCACCCTCTGGCGCGGCCACCCTCAACGTGAGGGTGCAGAGAGTTACATAGGGGAGCGCTGATTTTATTTAAATACTTATATTTCATATCACTTAAGAAAAAGAAGAATTCTGGTTAACAAATACTGTTAGTGTCAGATTCTCATTTTCATTAAGCAAGGAAGCCCCTCCATTGCTAATTTTCTGTCTTCTGTAACAAGAACTGTCCAGTAAATCCTGTCAGCAAGAATGCTGTGAAAACTCGCGAGTGATATTCCATCACATAGCCCCGTCACTAATCACCAGCAGCGTTAGCTACCCACCAAATATTTAACAAACGCTACTGACAATAAGGCTTTTGAGAATGTGACCGGCAATTCCTTGCAGGACTGACTACAGTAATAGATAGTTAATTACAGCCAGTTTTGGCTGTCCACTCGATTTCTGCCAAGCTTCTAGAAGTTGAGTTCTAATCCGTGTTCAGTGGAAGTAATTAGCCTGATTTAGGAGAAAGTGATACAAGTGCCGCCATTCCCGTGGTAATGAGAATTCCCATGGAAATTATTTACCTAGACTCTCTTCTCCTTCGAAAGAATGCAGTACTAATAAGGAAATATATTCTAATTTAATAACTATACATTCTTCTTTTGCACCTTCCTCTGTTTCGATCAACACCGTTAATTATAAGCGCAAAAACGAAGACAGTAAACGTCATGCTAACTGAGATTATGCTTTATCATCATTCTTTTGAATAATGAGGAACGACTGCAATGTGTTCTTTGTTTGGAGATTTTAGCCAACAACAGCCTGAGGCCTATAATACTAAACATCTGCAGACAAAACATTCAGACCATGTAAGCAAACCCATCGAATTTTCTAAGCGTCATGAGCAAATACTAAGAGGAACTGTCAGATACCTCAAAAACATAACAGTTTCTAAGGAAGTTCCAAGTTAACTGCTCATGGTTAACTGCAAAGTCCAAACGATCACATATTACTAATGTGAAATTAATTCTTCCAGCAGCCATCAAAATGTGCGAAATCACGCACAGAGGGCGGTTTGGTGAGAGTTTAAAGTCCATACCACCCCCATACGACGGAAAATAAATTCCTAGCATATCTTCTTGATTGTGTTCTAAAACTGAATGAAAGTACTGACGATTGGAAATCTCTTCAAGCTTCAAGTTTTTCTACACTGCTGTTATGATAATGAAATGCATGAGGGCTGTCTATTTTGTAAATGACTGGAAGAGACGACTACAGATGAATATATTTTCTTTGTTGTGAATTCCTTTATTGTTGACAATAATCTGTCATTGGCAAATTGTGTTGGTATGTGTACCGATGGGGTCGGCAGCATATGCTGGAACAAAAAATAGGTTCATGAGAACAATGTGTGCTGTTTCTCCTGTGAAATTCAAACACTGCATGATACACATGTGGTGGTGGAACCGGAAGTCAATAAAGTGCTGAACGATGCAATTTTCTGGAAGCACGAGCTTTAAACAGTGGGATGTTTACCATTTTTTGCGATGAGATGGATCTACTCATGATTCGCCTCTGTTCGGCAGCGAGTTACCTTGGCTGTGTCGTGGTAAATTTTACGTCGTATTGTGATGCTGAAGGATGAACTTCGTCTTTTCCTACTGAACATGAGTCCTGCAGTTACGCGGCTCTTTTCCTGGATGAAAAACTGAGTAATCTTAATGAATCACTTTATGGCCGAAATTGTAATATCATCTTTCTAACTAATAAAGTACTTGCGTTCGAGAGTAAACGCAGTAGCAGAAGGGTAAATGATACATGTTTTCTTGTCTCAATGATTTCGTGAAGGACAATGACTTAGATGTAGGTAAAATTAGTAGATCTGGCGTTGAACATCACGAAAAGCTTCGTCAACGATTCGAGAATAAATTTCCAGAATTTTCATCTGGACATAACTGGATCCACAATCCTTTCGATACTATCGTAACAGACCACTTGTTAACAGTAGAACAGGAGGAGCTAATAGAGCATGTGACAGGACACTTCGAAATTTCTAAATAGATTTAACTCGAAGTCTCTTGAAACTTTTTTGGGTACAAACTCGAAATGAATATACCAACTTAGCAAGAAGTGCATTGGATGCGTTATTATACTTCGTATCAACTTACTTGTGAGTGCCAACACTTCCGCAGTGGCAGTAATGACGACGAATCTTCGATCGACTGCAGCTGGAAGGGAATCTGCGGGCTTGCTATTTCAAAGATCCAGTCGAGACTGGATCTGCTTTCTTCACAAATTCGAGCATGCGCATCACACCAAAAGAGGAAATATGTGAACATTTCCGAATTTTGTCCCGTGTTCATTTTTACTCTAGTTTACATCCATTTTGAATGATCAGTTTGGATAGAACAGGTTTTAATTTGGCATTTAAGTGTCGACTATTGTTCTGTCGCCATTTGTACGTCATGATTTTGCAGATATTTAAAGATTCTGAACGATTTAAAAGCAATAAAGCATGAACCAGTTATACTTGATTGAACTGATTTGTGAACTAATTTTTTTTAATATAACTGCACACGCAAGCTGTAATTTTAACTTTCACAATACGAATATACCATACTTCACAAAAATTGTAGCTCTCTAATGTGCTGAATTGTTAATATTATCGAATTATTATTATTTTTATTGTTTAATTGATGTCTGTAATAATTAGACAGAAGTGGGGAAGTGTTGAGGAAGAAAGGAAAATAGGGGTGTGGGCTAAACAATCTATGGCTCAGAAGGGGGGGCGACGAAAAGTGTTTGATAATCACTGGTCCGTAGTGCTCTCTGTGGGCTGTGTAACAAGGCAATTATGCTGTGGAGAAGATAATGTTAGCCAATGTGACCACGTTAGTAAATTACAGAAACATTTATTTAAGGAAGATTCAACATTTGTCGAATAAATTTCCGTACTTCCTGTCAAGTCATCAGTAAACAGAAGTAGAGATTTGGACTAGTTGGTATTGCAAGTGATCTGCCTATAATTCATTAATAACACAGAAAGGAGACGTAACAATCATTCCTCAATAAACACTTATACCGTCATCATTACAATTATAAACACTTATATGGTCATTCTTATAATTTGTGTTTGTAGAAGTACATGAGATGATACTCTTTCAACACAATGGATACTTTACCCATTATGGTTTAGCAGCAAAAAATGTTTAGTTTCAAGTCAGTGAGTTCCTAAGAAGCTTTTCATAAGGTATTCCGGTACAATTTCACTTTACGGTGTTACAGTTATTTCCCTATAGTCATGCAAATGTGTACTCCACAGAGAAGTTAAAGGCTTCCAAATCACATTTTGACAAGTGGTAATACTCGTAAGTGACGAATATTTTGCTGTATTAATTATTCTTGCACCATTTTGGTATTCCGAGATAACCTGAATTTCTTGGATAGTATATCAATATTACGATTGTAAACAAATGCAGTGAATATTACGTCAATAACGAAGAAATATGTTAAAAATGTAATCATATATTGTCAGGCCATTATCAACTATATCGACAGGTCAGCTTTAGACTGAGCATTGTAAACTAAGATGTATACAAGCCGTATTGCACTATTAGACTTACCACCATTTCTAGGCGCATTTGATACCGAATATCGCCATCAAATTTTCCATTTACTAGCAGCATAATTGCCAGAAAAGAGAAGAATCTCTACGAAATAACGAGAAAGGTGTAGAAAAAACGTCAACACTGTAATCACTTTACGATTCGTTAAAAGATGCGCTTGGCAGATGTTAGATGAATGCCTCTTGAATCAGTTCTGTCGCGGAGTCTGCGTTAGTTCGTTTCAGTGTGAGCTTCCTGGCCATCATCACGTGTATCGATAGCATCAACAAACAATACTTGCTGACCGCAGACATTATGTCCCACTTTCACTGATTTTGTCTGCAGTGTGTGCCACAACTTGATGGCAGCAGATATCTACACCATTTTCTTTACAGATTAATCACCAAGCTTATGGTAAAGGAGAATGCACATGTTTACATTTATATCCTTGTTCCAGTGCTGTCCTGTGCAACTGCGTTACGAGTATGTTTGAAGACTGCTTCACCAAAGTCAAAGAGTACCAAAGTGCAGTAGACTTGTGATGCCAACGTTACCTCTTGACTGACTCGGCGTGGGTACGAAGACGTGGCTTTGTAGCACGAAGTGGTCGCTCCACTCGTGAATCACACGCAGGTGTTGGTAGCCAGTGCTTCTTTCTTCTCCCTTCAACCGCCTAGTTTACGCACGATTTGACACAAAACGGCTGGCTAACTGTTCTCTTGGGATCGAAAAAAGAGCCGCAAGCATTTGGCTTGCTCTGCTGTAAGTTGTTTAACAAAGCATATAAGTTAAGTTTAGGATCATATTTCTGCTAATTCATTTCTGTTATTCATCGTGGGTGAATTATAATTATTTAATAAATTTTGTATGTAAATTGTGAATAAGTGAGAATCACGAACTTGGCATTGTTTTCGAAACGACCGTGACATTTCGATGTTAAGTTAGATACAGTGAAAGGAAATTCTGTTTTCAAAGTGATTGCATCTATCTCAGCTTCGTGAGTTGCATTTTTGTTCGCTTACTTGAACTATATTCTGATGGGATTTCTTTGCGCAAATGGTAGATGTAGCCCTAAGTCTCTACGTGTTCATGAACCCCAACCTAACTCCTTTTTGGTATAATAATTGCAAAGGTCTTCGATCCGTGATCTCAATGAAGTCAGTAGCCCTGAATAAGTCGGATGTTTTAGGAGTTACAGAGTTTTATGTGAATGACAGCTTTTTGCCCTCAGCCACGAAATGATCTTGAAATCTAAACCACTTCATTTTAACAAAATTAATTATCAATATCTTTTCTTTCTGAGTTCAGTGACGTTACATAGGCTCCTCTAAGTTGAACATTTTATGAATTATAGAAATTTTACGTGTTCGTTATAGCCCGTCACTCGCCACTTATAATCCGAGCTAGTTAATGTTAAACGAGATAATTACTTATACGTTTTCTCTCTGAGCTCGGCGATAGCCCTTTGGCATATTTAAACTGAATAATTTGTAAAATATAATGGTACTATGTGATTAGAAGGATTACGCCTTCAGGCAGTGGAAGAACTAGACCTTGAGCCACTACACGTTGTTGAATCGTGTGCTGGCTCGTTTTACCCAAGTTGCTGAGTATGACACTCCCTCTGTACTCAATGATACCAAGTAGATTCATATACGTTGAATATTTCGGAAATCAGAAAACTCTCACGTGACTGAAAGATTTTGGTGCGCGTCGGTCAAGTGTCTCATTGTCTTTGCATATGGTTCTGTAGTTCTGGCCAGAGTACCACGAAGTGCTACATACAGCTAATATGATTCCGTACGTATACTGAAAGTTTCTGCAGCTCGATGATTTGTACATTTTTTGTACCCCTGTACGTGGTAGTGATGAGTTCACAGTCCATACCAAAGTCCACTATCCGAGTTCATCATATTGTTCTTTGGGCCCATCCAAATTAATTGTAACCCACATGAGCACTATAGATAAGTTGTTGCAAGATTTCTCTCTGTACGTATCGTGAATTATTTTGATGTCGTTTTGACCTATAAACTCGATAATTCGGATTGCACTTGACAGACACAACTGTTTCCTTGCTGTATACTGAGTAATGTTAACTGAACAGGAATCTGATGTCAAATTTAAGTTAAATTATGCTGGAATACGGGAAGTATTCCATCGAATATACGTAATAAATCAGGAATATATTTCAATGACTCTGAAATAATTTATGCACTCTAGAATTCACAATCATACCCTAGTCTTCGTCATTTTTTATCTAATTCCAAGAAAATAATTATAATCACAAAAATATTGAGCCCTGGTAATCACAAAACTATAAGCCCCTCACACATATTTTGATAATTTACTGCACTACTTCCGGCGTTACCTATGAGATGAGTTTGTATGCATGTCCGAACGAACAGGTACCATTGGTGACCACGCAGCTCGTTAGAATGAAACTGCATTGAAATGAATACCCTTAGCTGCATTCAGGGACAGTTGAAAATGTGTGCCACGACCGGGACTCGAACCCAGGATCTCCTGCTTACATGTCCCAAAGAACAGACAACATCTTGATATATACACTCCTGGAAATGGAAAAAAGAACACATTGACACCGGTGTGTCAGACCCACCATACTTGCTCCGGACACTGCGAGAGGGCTGTACAAGCAATGATCACACGCACGGCACAGCGGACACACCAGGAACCGCGGTGTTGGCCGTCGAATGGCGCTAGCTGCGCAGCATTTGTGCACCGCCGCCGTCAGTGTCAGCCAGTTTGCCGTGGCATACGGAGCTCCATCGCAGTCTTTAACACTGGTAGTTTGCCGCGACAGCGTGGACGTGAACCGTATGTGCAGTTGACGGACTTTGAGCGAGGGCGTATAGTGGGCATGCGGGAGGCCGGGTGGACGTACCGCCGAATTGCTCAACACGTGGGGCGTGAGGTCTCCACAGTACATCGATGTTGTCGCCAGTGGTCGGCGGAAGGTGCACGTGCCCGTCGACCTGGGACCGGACCGCAGCGACGCACGGATGCACGCCAAGACCGTAGGATCCTACGCAGTGCCGTAGGGGACCGCACCGCCACTTCCCAGCAAATTAGGGACACTGTTGCTCCTGGGGTATCGGCGAGGACCATTCGCAACCGTCTCCATGAAGCTGGGCTACGGTCCCGCACACCGTTAGGCCGTCTTCCGCTCACGCCCCAACATCGTGCAGCCCGCCTCCAGTGGTGTCGCGACAGGCGTGAATGGAGGGACGAATGGAGACGTGTCGTCTTCAGCGATGAGAGTCGCTTCTGCCTTGGTGCCAATGATGGTCGTATGCGTGTTTGGCGCCGTGCAGGTGAGCGCCACAATCAGGACTGCATACGACCGAGGCACACAGGGCCAACAGCCGGCATCATGGTGTGGGGAGCGATCTCCTACACTGGCCGTACACCACTGGTGATCGTCGAGAGGACACTGAATAGTGCACGGTACATCCAAACCGTCATCGAACCCATCGTTCTACCATTCCTAGACCGGCAAGGGAACTTGCTGTTCCAACAGGACAATGCACGTCCGCATGTATCCCGTGCCACCCAACGTGCTCTAGAAGGTGTAAGTCAACTACCCTGGCCAGCAAGATCTCCGGATCTGTCCCCCATTGAGCATGTTTGGGACTGGATGAAGCGTCGTCTCACGCGGTCTGCACGTCCAGCACGAACGCTGGTCCAACTGAGGCGCCAGTGGAAATGGCATGGCTAGCCGTTCCACAGGACTACATCCAGCATCTCTACGATCGTCTCCATGGGAGAATAGCAGCCTGCATTGCTGCGAAAGGCGGATATACACTGTACTAGTGCCGACATTGTGCATGCTGTGTTGCCTGTGTCTATGTGCCTGTGGTTCTGTCAGTGTGATCATGTGATGTATCTGACCCCAGGAATGTGTCAATAAAGTTTCCCCTTCCTGGGACAATGAATTCACGGTGTTCTTATTTCAATTTCCAGGAGTGTATATATATATATATGAGCCTTAACTATATATATATATATATATATATATATATATATATATATATATATATATATATATATATATATAAGGCTCACCGGCCATTTGACCATCTTCTTCTTCTGTGCGAATGCACAAACAGTGCCCGAACTCTTAAGGGAACCGACAGTAAAGCCGCGAGTAATGAGTATAATGGGCAGGGGCACCATGAATATAGTGCGGGACAACAAGTTGTGATTGTGGGTTTCACGGGAGGCGTGCCATAGATAAGTCCCTGCAGTCGCACTGTCCTCTGTGTCCTCGGTGGATCAGATGGATAGAGCGTCTACCACGTAAGCAGGAGACCCCAGGTTGAAGTCCCGGTCGGGACACACATTTTCAACTCTCCCCATTGACTAACTCGTATATCAACGCCTGTACGCAGCTAAGGGTATTCATTTCATTGTAATTTAGTTAGTATATTTCAACGCCAATAAACACGACAAATAACTATATTGTCACTTACTGTGCATATTCAGAACAGTTAGAAGAATAAATGATTATATTTGCAAGTGATTTTGGAGGATACAGGGAGTAACATTCTATGCCGATGTCAGAAACTATAGTTCTAAGCCGGCTGGGCATCAAAACGAACTGAGCTTGGATAACAGACACGTGAATGTCATTTGGTGCTGCTTTGACTTCATACGAAAGTTAATTAACAGCAGTGGCTTCTGAAAGATAGCATGCCATTCCTACTGCAGCCGTAGTCAGGTGTTCCCAGTGGGTAAAAGGTCTGCAGTCTGGAGAAGCTGCTGGCCAGGGCAAGAGTCGACCATCCCCTGTATTGAGATGGGTCAGAATAGCACCGCAAACAATCTGTCTTGCATTAGCTAGTTGGAAAACAACGTGACGAAGACCTCAAAAGGCATTACCGCAATGTTCTAAGAGTGCCGTGGATGACAACCAAGGGGACGGCGTCCTAGTCCATCGCTCCTAGCTGTCGGGCCGCATGATGCACTACAGTCAGCCTGATATCCCACCACCATCCACGGCATATCCAGAGACGTCTTTGCTGGTCGTTGAGGCTCAGTTCGTGGCGAGACACATCGCTGAAGACAGTTTAATTCTAGTCAATGATATTCCAGGCCGAAGACATGTCTAGAGATTCCCCGGCCAGCGGTGGGATACCAACCTCACTGACAGCCAGAGGTGATGGTCTGGGGTGCCATTTCCTTTGATAGCAGACCCCCTTTGCTTGTCATCAGCGGCACCATAATACTACAGTGGTACGTCAACGATATTCTGCGCCCCGTTTTGTTGCTCTTCATGGCAAGCCATCCCGAACTTGCATTTCAGCAAGATAACGCCGGATCACACACAATCAGAGTTTTTACTGCCTGTCTCCGTGCTTGGCAAACCCTGCCTTAGCCACCAAGTTCGCCGGATCTCTCCCCACTTGAGAAACTTGGGGTCATTGTGGGTAGGACTCTCAACCGTCTCTGAATCGTGACCGTCTAACGCGCCAGTTGGAAAGCATTTGGCTTGATATCACTCAGGAGGACATCTAACAACTATATAGATCAGTGGCAAGCTGAATAACTGCTTCATAAGGGCCAGTTGTGGACCAACGCATTACTAAGTTGATCAATTTGTGAAGTTCTTTCTCTTCAATAACTCATCAGATTTTTCTGAATTGCAATCATTTGTTTGTCTGTAAGTGTACAGCACATCTACCAACTTCCATCCCATTCGGTTTCTCATTCGTGGTGTAACTTGGTTTTTTTTTCTTTTTTTTTTATCTTTGTGTGGACTTGCGTTTCTGCACACACTCATTTCCTGAATAATGATCCTGCGCGTCTGTCCTCTCAGGGGCTAGTCACGTGGGGCCGCTGAATCCTGCATGGCACTGAGCAGCAACATCCCATAATCCTGACGCTGTCCGTAGACATTGCTTAACAACAATTTTCTTCATATCTGCGTCAGTAGTCTGCTGGTTTAAATGTAAGTATTATAAAATTTATATTTAATTTTGTTTGGTGTGCAAGTGCTCTGGAGGGAGTTAAAGAGTGTTGTTGTGTTGTTTTGGTGTTCCGTCCAGAGACTGGTTTGATGCAGCTCTTCATACTACCCTATCGTGTGCAAGCTTCTTCATCTCCAAGTACATACTTCAACATACAACCTTCGGAATCTGCTTAGTGTATATATCTCTTGGCCTCCCTCTACCATTTTTAACCTCCACGCTGCTCTCCAATACTAAACTGGTGATCCCTTGTGGCCTCAGAACATGTCCTATCAACCGATCCCTTCTTCTAGTCAAGTTGTGCCACAAATTCCTCTTCTCCCAAGTTCGAGTCAGTACCTCCTCATTAGAAAACTATGCAAAAGTATGCGTGGGAAAATCTCGTACGATTGGAAGTCATAAGACGTGTTTCCAGTATGTATACTTTTGTATAAAAGCAGGTACAATGAAAGTTAGGAGTTAAACGAATTGATATTCGATTTTTGGGGATAATTTGGACTTCGTTTTTGTTTCATTTAGATTTGGTTTCGTAAATTTATCAGGTCCTTCGTATTTACTTTCTGTAATCCTATAGTTTCCTGGACTTATTGAATACTATCCTTCTTTCCCTATAGCTTACCCCTATTTTTCTCAGCATTTCGAACCTCTTGCACGATTTTACATTTTCGGATGCTTTTTGCAGGTTGACAAATCCTATGAATGTGTCTTGATTTTTCTTCAGTCTTACTTCTATTATGAACCGCAACGCCAGAATTGCCTCTCTGGTACACAAACCAAGAGGGAATAATAAGAGTGGGAGACGAAGAACGAAGTGCTCGAATTGAAAAGTGTGTAAGACAGGAGTGTAGTCTTTTGTCCTACTGTTTGGTCTATACATCGAAGAAGCGATGACGGAAATAAAAGAAAGTCCAGGGAATAGGATTTAATTTCAAGGTGAGAGGGTTTCCATGACTAAGATTACCTGACGATATTACTACCTTCAGTGAAAGTGAAGCAGAATTACATCATATCTTGAATGGAATGAACAGTCTAATGAGTACGGAATATGGATTGAGAATAACTCGAACAAAGACGAAAGCTTTGAGAATTTGCAGAAATGAGACTAGCGAGAAACTTAGCAACCGGGTTGGTGACAACGAAGCAGATGAAGCTAAGGAATTCTACTACCTAGATAGGAAAATAACCCATGAAGGTCGGAGCAAGGAGGACATCAAAAGCAGTCTATCACTGAGAAAAGGGCATTACTGGACAAGGGAAGTCTAAAATAGGCCTTAATTCGACGAAGAATGTACTTTATGAGCACATCACTGCATGATAGTGGAATATGGACTGTGGGAATATCAGAAAATAAGAGAATTTGCGATGTGGCATTACACAAGAACGTCGAAAATTAGGTGGACTGATAAGGTAAAAAATGAAGAGGTTCTCTGGAGAATCGACGTGGGAAGAAATATGTGGAAAAACTAAGAATGAGAAGGAACAGGATGGCAGAACATTTTTTAAGACACCAGGGCATAACTTCCATGGTTGTGGAGGGAGCTGTACAACATAAAAGCTGTAGAGGAAAACAGAGACTGGATTACATCCAGCAACAATTGAAGATGTTGCTTGCCATTGCTGCTCTAAAATGAAGAGGTTGGCACAGGAGAGGAATTCGTGGCGGTCTGCATCAAACCAGTCAGAAGACAGATCAGTTAAAAAAATCTTATATGACGAGTTAGGGATTACCGCAGGTATTTGAGAGTAGGAGATTTTCTGGTTTGCGTTTCAGATCATCATCCAATGAGAATTAGGCATTTCCCGAGCTTATAGAGGGCTTCGTACTATAATGCAGCAAGTCTTAGTCATCAGAACATGTGGACCCGTACAAATTTCTGTTACGATGAAGAAAACTATTCATTCTTTCTTCTTTAATCTGAAGTGACTACTGTTTTAAACTATTCATGGGAATTTTTGCTATTTTATGTGAAGCAGTTTGTAAGTTATTTGCGTTTAATTTTTTCTGATCGATTAATAACTCCGCATGGGCAGTTTCGTAAACTTTACGGAACATTATGGTCAGCATTTCTTTTGAAAAAGAAAAAGACCACTGAACGACCTGATGTAGTAACTCATAAGTAGCTGTGGGTCAGTTACCGTTTCGATCGTGCAATTTATTTAGTGTGGACGTTTACGTTCTGGCTTTACGTATGAAAACACGTAGCAAAACAACGTAACCGTGAACTTGCAAGCCGGTCGGAGTGGCCGTGCGGTTCTAGGCGCTACAGTCTGGAGCCGAGCGACCTCTACGGTCGCAGGTTCGAATCCTGCCTTGGGGATGGATGTGTGTGACGTCCTTAGGTTAGTTCGGTTTAATTAGTTCTAAGCTCTAGGCAACTGATGACCTCAGAAGTTAAGTCGCATAGTGCTCAGAGCCATTTGAACCACTTTTGAACTTGCAATGGTAATAACTTTCCGGCAATAATTGCAGACTTGATAACAACTTAAAATGTGTTTCTGGCGCAATAATGCAGAACTGAGTGCCACTCAAACCTGTTGCAGAGGTAGACAGAATCCCAAAAGCGCGCCGGCCGGAGTGGCCGTGCGGCTCTAGGCGCTACAGTCTGCAGCCGAGCGACCGCTACCGTCGCAGGTTCGAATCCTGACTCGGGCATGGATGTGTGTGATGTCCTTAGGTTAGTTAGGTTTAATTAGTTCTAAGTTCTAGGCGACTGATGACCTCAGAAGTTAAGTCGCATAGTGCTCAGAGCCATTTGAACCATTGGAACCCAAAAGCGCAATATTTTCTTACGAACTTATACTGTCTCCAAGCTCGAGTTATTTGGCCTCAGTATGCTAAATTGCTAAATATCAGTTGCTATTCTTTTAACGCTGTTTTTAGTCAGCTAAACCAGAGTCTGTTCTCACAGAGAGAAGGGGGTGGTCTCAAAGTGGCATATCGAGATATTTGGACTGAATGTTCTGCACCGAAGCTAAAACACAAACTTCTTGGGAGAACTGGGACGTGATGCAGGGGTATGAGAAGCAGAAAAGAGCCGGCCCCGTCGCACACTTATCAGCAATTGTACGTTTGCTTTATGCCATCTTCAAGGTGTTGCTGTTTTACTGAGAAGCAGCGTAAATCTCTCTTCCGTCTACGAGTTGGCAGTCATGCATGTAGCTAATGTCCAATATGTGTAAAACTGTACCCATTTAGACTAATAACTGTAACCTCTGTGTAAGATGTGACGAGTTAATAACAGGTTTAGGTCGTGCCAAACAGGTGACTGGCAGGCGGTGCGTGGCTCTCTCTGCTGCCGCAGCCGGTCGCCGCCTCCGATGTCCTCTGGTGAGTCGCCTCCATCTGCAGAACGTGGCGAGTGCTGCAACGGCTGTGGAACGACTGCGTGTGGGACGTGGGATATGGAGCAAGCAGGGCGAAGAAGAGCACAAGTGTGAACACCCAAATCTGTTTCATTGTATGTAAGCTGCGCTGGTACATTGAGTGCGTACGAATTGGAAATAAGTCACACATCAGAGTTCTGACACTACTACAGCTGGTCTAGTCACGTCTACTACAGAAACAGAGCGCCGGGACGCGTGGTGCTACTCTAGGCTGTGGGCGGGGGGGGGCCCGCGAATGGACACCCCTGGCCCAGCACAACTGGTGTTGGGGCCGCACCCAGGTTACACCGAGTACATAATTTCGGTACGAATTCACATTCTTAGTACGTTGTAAAACTCAGTCACAAGAAAAAGATCAAATTACACTGTTCTTTTCTTTTTACGAAAATTGTACAGAAATGACATACAAAACTAACCGACTACTGAACCATTTGTCATAAAATGATATGTTTCTTTCCAGAACTTTATGAAAAATCTGTTGCTTCAGCATACAGACTGAACAGTTTAGCAGATGGGCTGGCAGCTCATTTTTTTTCCAATCTTTTTTTTTTCAGTGCTAAGTGATTCAAGTGAAAAAGCTTAATCTTTTCAACACCACGATCAAAATTCGGATTGAAATTTCTTGTATAGTAGAGTGAAAGAGCAGATAGTCACACTCTGATATATGTATACGTATATATATGGTGCTTAGAAAACATACATGTCGTTCGCAGTCTACACAGTCAGTCTGCGTATCGAAAATAGACATTACTGAAATGATAGCACAGAGAAATCAGATACAATACATACATGAGAGCATTGTCATACACATTAAACTAAAATCTCTAAATTATGTGCAAATTACTTTGTGTTTTAGCTTAAGTGATTCAGGACTGACACAAAGATTACATTTTCCAGCTGTTATTTAAAACACTGAATTCATTAAAAAATTATCTGGAATGTTTTGCTCCACATTCATAATGAAGCTAACTACACACTCGCACAATATTCTAAACCACCATTTCACCGTACGCGAAGTTTCTGCTCACTTTAAAATGAAGTCACGACTGGTATAATCACCTCTTCTTCCGTAAAGAAGTTCTTTGGTGAGTGTGTATAATTTCGCTTGATCGTACGTTTTGAATATACGTTTATATCTCTTTCGGTAGCAGTCTTTTCATTTTTTTTATCTACAGCCTTCCATACTCATACAGCTGGTGTACATACATAGGATATCTCTTGGGTACACGTCTAACAGTGCGTCTGATTTTAAATGCAACATTAGATTTGAACTTCATCTCTGGAACAACGCTCCACTGAATTATCGATAATGAGGCCATTATTCGGAAGCAATATTTGTAAAGCACTTCATAAAAAAGTAGATAGAGGTCTCTTTATCATCGCGTTTCTCTTTATAGTAATTAATTATAATAATAATAAATTTATTCTTATCGTGATGCACCAAATAGTGTAGTGGCATGAGCCACAGTATTGACTTTTTTTCCAGATCAAACTGATCCGTAACGATTTTTTTTAATTTATTTACTGAAATGTCGCAAGCATTTCGTCGTCATATTCGCCTCCGGCTTACGAGAATCAGTCACAAAAACATGTTAAAATATCTCCTCAAACAAATCAACCTTTCAGTTTTCGATGTAAGTACATCTGCGGTTATTAAATGTGAAGTACACAAAGTGTGTACAGAATATTAATCTCGGAAAGTGTATTTAACAACGCAGATCCCGCAGATGGGTAACTAAAGTGATTCTTTTGGCATAGTTTTTACTGGGGATTCGGAACTGGAAACTGGAAACTAATTAAGTTTCCAATCTGTAGAGCACAGTTTTTGCTATCAGAGTAAGAGGTAAATTATGTTAAAATATAGTGCGATTTTACTGCGACTTGCCAAGTTTCTGAAGCCACAAAAATTTGTTCAAAGAAACATCTAATACATAATAGCTGTACTTCGTCTTGCCATCTTGTTAATTCACTCACCGAAGCAACAGATATAACAGGTGTTTCAGATTTATTTGATCCAGTTGTGTGTGTTAGTGCTCTAAGAATCACGACTAATGTAGCTATAACAGGGAGACTTTGTGCAATGTTTAATCTGTCACGATGTTAAGTGACGATTATTCTGACAACTAACCACTTCGCATTTTTAAAACGGATGGCGAGCTCGAGTAAGCCGACTTTGCTGCGCCAAATACAAGAATGTATCTCATAAACTGCAGAGCGTAAATGAGTCTGAGAAACCGCGCCATGGCCCGAAACGCCTCACAAGCCATCACTGATGGTGATTGGCAGTGACTGAAATGTATCCGTGACAGAGCATCGTCGGACTTCGGCGAGCTGCGAAGTCTCGGTGGGAGTATGGACGTTGCAGCGACTGTGGAAGCCGCGTCGCCTGTCGAGTTGGCGAAGCGAGGTCCCGGACTCGTTCCTCGTCGGCCGAACGGCGAAAGCTGGACGAAATGCAGGCGGCGGCGCTAGTGGTCACGCCGGCGGCGCTTAGTTGCAGCGCTCGATGCCCCAGCCGGAGGTGGACATCTCGACCAGCTTGACGCGGTAGTCGGCGTCCAGGATGAGGTCCGAGATGCAGCCGACGAGGCCGACGCGGTATTTGCCGTGCGTCTCGCGCTCGATGTCCTCCATGCCACCTGCAAAGCAAGACGCGCGTCCAAATCAACACACAGTATTCGACACCACCCGCTGATACAATTCTATCGAGCTCTCCGCTCTTTCTGTCTGGCCAACAAAGCCACGCTCCCCGGCCGACTGAAATCCCAACTAGCGCCACCTGCTCCATATCCTCCATGCTCGCTAGCGTTAGATTCGCGCTGGAGGTCGAACGTAAATGTGCGTCTACACTGAATGTTGTGTGTTCACAGCCCTTCGAGGCGAATCGGGCATATAAATAGGTGGTGTCTGCTCTTTCGGACATGTCTCAAAGAAGACACCGTGCATTCATTTAATCTGACTTCTACAATTTCTTGTATTTATTGCACACTATGTCATCAAAAGTATCCGGACACACCCAAAAACATACGTTTTTCACATTAGTTGCATTGTGCTGCTACCTACTGCCAGATACTCTACACCTGCAACCTCACTAATCATTAGACATCGTGAGAGACCAGAATGAACCGCTCCGCGAAACTCACGGACTTCGAACGTGGTCAGGTGATTGGGTGTCACTTGTGTGATACATATGTGCGCGAGGTTTCCACACTCCTGAACATCCCTAGCTCAACTGTTTTCATATGATAGTCAAGTGGAAACATGAAGGGACATGCACAGCACAAAAGCGTAATACCTCTTCTGTTGACTGACAGAGGCCGTCGACAGTTGAATCTACATCTACATCTACATCCATACTCCGGAAACCACCTGACGGTGTGTTGCGGAGGGTACCTTGAGTACTTCTGTCGGTTCTCCCTTCTATTCCAGTCTCTTATTGTTCGTGGAAAGAAGGATTATCGGTTGTCGGAATCCCTCTGTGTGGGCTCTAATCTCTCTGATTTTATCCTTATGGTCTCTTCGCGAGATATACGTAAAAGGAAGCAATATACTGCTTGACTCCTCGGTGAAGGTATGTTCTCAAAAGTTCAACAGAAGCCCGTAACGAGCTGTTAAGCGTCTCTCTTGCAAAGTCTTCCATTGGAATTTATCTATCATCTCCGTAACGCTTCCGCGATGACTAAATGATCCTTTAACGAAGCACGCTGCTCTCCGTTGGGTCTTGTCTTCTATCAACCCTATCTGGTACGGATCCCACTCCGGTGAGCAGTATTCAAGCAGTGGGCGAACAAGCGTACTGTAACCTACTTCCTTTGTTTTCGGATTGCATTTCCTTACGACTCTTCCAACGAATCTCAGTCTGGCATCTGCTTTACCGACGATCAACTTTGTATGATCATTCCATTTTAAATCACTCCTAATGCGTACTCCCAGATAAATTATGGAATTAACTGCTTCCAGTTGCTGACCTGCTATATTGTAGCCAAATGATAAGGGATCTTTCTTTATATGTATTCGCATCACATTACACTTCTCTACATTGCGATTCAATTGCCATTCCCTGCACCATGCGTCAATTCGCTGCAGATCCTCCTGCATTTCAGTACAATTTTCCATTGTTACAACCTCTCGATATATTACAGCATCATCCGCAAAAAGCCTTTGTGTACTTCCGATGTTATCCACAAGGTCATTTATATATATTGTGAATAGCAACGGTCCTACGACACTCCCCTGCGGCATACCTGAAATCACTCTTACTTCGTTAGACTTCTCTCCATTGAGAATGACATGCTGCGTTCTGTTATCTAGGAACTCTTCAATCCAATCACACAATTGGTCTGACAGTCCATATGCTCTTACTTTGTTCATTAAACGACTGTGGGGAACTGTATCAAACGCCTTGCGGAAGTCAAGAAACACGGCATCTATCTCAGAACCCGTGTCTATGGCCCTCTGAGTCTCGTGGACGAATTGCGAGAGCTGGGTTTCAAACGATCGTCTCTTTCGAAACCCATGCTGATTCCTACAGAGTAGATTTCTATCCTCCAGGAAAGTCATTACAATTGAACATAATATGTGTTCCAAAATTCTACAACTGATCGACGTTAGAGATGTAGGTCTATAGCTCTGCACATCTGTTCGACATCCATTCTTGAAAACGAGGATGAGCTGTGCCCTTTTCCAATCTTTTGCAACGCTACGCTCTTCTAGAGACCTACGGTACACCGCTGCAAGAAGGGGGGCAAGTTCCTTCGCGTACTCTGCGTAAAATCGAACTGGTGTCCCATCAGGTCCAGCGACCTATCCTCTTTTGAGCGATCCCTCTGTCATCTATTTCGATATCTACCATTTTGTCATCTGTGCGACAATCTAGAGAAGGAACTTAAGTGCAGCCTTCCTCTGTGAAACATCTTTGGAAAAAGACAGTTAGTAGTTCGGCCTTTAGTCTGTCATCCTCTGTTTCAGTGCCATTTTTGTCACAGAGTGTCTGGATATTTTGTTTTGATCTACCTACCGCTTTGACATAACACCAAAATTTCTTAGGATTTTCTGCCAAGTCAGTACATGGAACTTTATTTTCGAATTCATTGAACGCCTCTCGCATAGTCCCCCTCACACTATATTTCGCTTCGTGTAATTTTTGTTTGTCTGCAAGGCTTTGTCTATGTTTGTGTTTGCTTTGAAGTTCCCTTTGCTTACGTAGCAGTTTACTAACTCGGTTAATGTACGACGGTGGCTCTTTTCCATCTCTTACGATCTTGTTTGGCACGTACTCAACTAATGCGTATTGTGTAATAGGTTGAGATCTATGCAAACCATTACACAGGAATACCAAACTGCATCAGGATCCACTGCCAGTACTATGACAGTTAGGCGGGAGCTGAGAAAATTTGGATTTCATGGTCGAGTGGCTGCTCATAAGCCACAAATCACGACGGTATATGCTACATGACGGTACACAATGTGGCTATTCGATGGCTGGATGTCGGTATGGAAAATTCAAGGTGTACCTCATCTGCCAGCGTGTGTAGTGCCAACAGTTAAATTCGAAGGCTGTGGTGTTATGGTGTGGTCGTGCTTTTCATTGAGGGGGCTTGCACACCTTGTGGTTTTGCATGGCAGTATCACAACACAACCCTACATTGATGTTTTAAGCACCTTCTAGCTTCCCACTGTTGAAGAGCAATTTCGGGATGGCGACTGGCTCATTCAACACAATTGAGCACCTGTTCATTAGGCACGGCCTATGGCGGAGTGGTTACACGACAATAACATCCCTATAATGGACTGGCATGCACAGAGACATGACCTGAATCCTATAGCGCACCTGTGGGATGTTTTGGAACGCCGACTTCGTGCGAGGCCTCACCGACCGACACCGATACCTCTCCTCATTGCAGCACTCCGTGAAGAATGTGCTGCCATACCCCAAGAAACCTTTCAGCACCTGGTTGAGCGTATGCCTGCGAGAGTGGAAACTGTCATCAAGGCTGGATGGATGATGCCACGAACTTGTAAGTCATTTTCAGCCAGGTGTCCGGATACTTTTGGTCACATAGTGTACGTGAAGTTCAGAAAGGAAACGCCAGTCAACCAAAGCCGGTAGATACAAGTCTCAAAAATTTTCGAAAAAGTCCGCTTCAAGCTTTTCCAATGAACTTTAATTTGCCAAAATCTACGCAGTTTTTCACGACACCATACCTGGCTCACTCGGTAGCTTTGAAGAATGGTATTCGCGTAATCAGTGGATTGCTGATTCGAATTACGCGATGGTCCTTTTTCGTTTTTTCTTTTAATTCGAATATCTGCACCATTCCAATGTAAATTTCACCAAATATAAGCTAATTAACCCTTACCTAATCATCATTTTACGAAAGATGGACGTCTTCTTATTCCTAATTACATGTTGTATGCAGAATTCCAGTTTCCATTGCAAATACAAATTCTTAATTATCGATATTTTATAATGATTGGTAATGATTTTGTAACTCTTTTAGTTCAAACAATCGTTATTATCAGTTTTTAATAACATTTCGATAATTATGCATACATATTTTTAATGTTTGTGATATCTAACGGTAAAAAAGAAGACGTTCATTTTTCATAAATAATTCTGATTAGGGATTTGCTAATTACCAAATATTTGAAGATTTTTATGTAAATGATGTAGATATTTGAGCTGAGGGAAAGGCGTAAAACGAAAAAGAGAGCCCAGCAAGTTTCAAACCAGCAATCAATCGGATCTCCCATTCACACTCTATGACGCTACCCAGTGAACCACGCGACCACCTGTAAAAAGTTCCTTAACTTGGGTGAATTAAAGTTCCTGGGAAATCTCCAAAGTCTGTTTTCTCCTGAATTTTTTAGAGTTGCATAGAAATACATTTCTCGGTTGATATTTGAGTTCTGTACTTCACGTTCCACAGATATAAGAAAATTACAAAATTCCGACTGCCGGGTGATCCCCCAATAAGATCGATTGCAAGCAGTCTATCTTCAATTAATCGATTGCTTCACACGAGGTCATCTGGAGCTCCCGCTTCTGTCGCTTTCATTTCTGGCGAAGATCTGCGTACAGCATAAATTAGGACAAAATCGTCGATGATGCGCAGGCGCGATCCCCATGTTAGTAATAGTATGGTCACAACACTGTTATCGCACACTTTTGAGTGTATCCGATATAATTGTATTTTACATATGAAGAATGGTCTGTTGTAGGCTGTGTATTAAAGTTCTTTATTTAATTTGTGCTGTTAGTTAATTTCGACGTTGAATCATTTTCAAGCACTTGTAAGATGTCACCATGTTGTACGTTCCTGTAAAGGACGCAGTGTTATAATCAGCTACTAGCACAAATTAAATTAAGTATACACCCTAAAGGGACCATGTATCCATATTTAGAGGCTGAGGCCCCACACATAAAATAAAATTTTATCTGGTAGATGCAATTATTGTAACGGATGCTGATAATAAACAAACATTACGTAAATTTTTTGTCTCTTACTCAGAACTCAATATTTTCTCAGACGTCATACGGAATGCGGACCTACAACCCAGTATAAAAAGACGTAAACTAAGTTACATATATTCACTGCGGTTGTGGGTTCGGAAGTCTACCGATGGCTCTGTTATATAACGGGCTGATAATACCAGTAGGACAAGTGACATTTCGTAAAAGAATAACCTAAATGGACATTTGGTAAGCTAAACCATGTATCTTTTAAGATAAAAAGATTTACAAGTGAATTCCTACTGAGTATTGCACTATGAGACGATAAAGTTTAAGCTCAAAGATAGCACCTGGACTGCATTTAGAGTACAACTTGTGCAAGTGAAATGGCGCACTAAAGAAGAATTTCTGCTGTCGTTAATGAAGCTTAAGTTGCGTATTTTTTCTGACATTTCGGTGATGGCGTAATTCCTTTGCTTTTACAAGTAGTTATAGTAGTATTTCATGCGAATTTAAAGGGACCACGAGTAAAGCCACTCCTTTTCTGAAATAGTAGGTCGTATTGTTATAGTGAACTTTTGTTCATATGACATGAACTGAGTAAGCTCAGATTCATTGACACTTTATCAGTAGCTACCTGGATTGCGCATGCGTATTATCTGCATTGAGTAGAACGTCGCGTCAGTGGAGCTTATGCAATACTGCTAAATCACTGCTTCTTTTATACAATAACTTGAGCCTTATGTACAGGTAATGTTGGTTTCATCATATTTAGGGAAATACATTATAGTTTATTTTCTTGATACTAGTTCCGATTATGATTTACTCAAGACTTTTATGTGCTTGCAGAATAGTGTTCAACGTCATCGATCACAAGTACAAGTGAAAAGAAAAGGGGTAAATGTACAGGTAAGTTTGAAGAAATTCTTTCACTTACAGTATGCCCAACTGCAAACTTAAGGTTTTTCTTTAGGCACAGCCCGTTGAATTTGTCTTTGCATCCTAATTTTTTGATCTAAACCTCTGAATTCATTCCTACAATATTAAGATATTCCACGCCTTTTTGAACAGAAACGTGGCTGCTAGTGTGCTAGAACTATCTACTTCGTTACGTTACAGGAAAGGAAGTAATTCAGAATACTCCTGACAAACATCTCAGAGACAAGAGGAATTCTTCTCATCACCTCAGGTACCGGAAGATGTAACCAGAGGACAGAAGCAGACAAGAAATCCGGGGTACAAAAAACAGAAGGTTCGAAAGGAGAATTTAGGGGAGATGTTTACTACTCTTTAAGAGAAGGTGACTGAAGCAATGTCAGTGAAACATTTCGACCACAACTGTACATACCGCTACTCTGAAAACTTTATGGAACCCGATAGACAAATCATATTTAAGGACTTTTGGGGTCTTCGTCCTTGGAACCTACAAGCTTCATTCATATGTCACGTGTATCAGTGAAACTGCCCAAGTTTCTAAACCTGGCGCAGTTAAGTCAAGATCAAGTAGTAAAATTATACATCTCAGGGTACATGGGTGTATAAGGAATTTTATTTAGAGACTGGATATTAATAATGGAAGTCTTACAACAGCTAGCAGGAAAAAGCACAGAAATTACACAACCAGATTTCAGAGACCACAAAGAATCTGCTTTAAAGAAACCATCAGAGAGAAGAGAAGAGGTACAAAATCATATTGCCTTCTTACCAAATTGCAGGAGTCATTAGAGCAGAGCAGACAATCCTCACAGACAGCGTTTGAGTTCAGAGCTCAATCTGAGTAAAATGTATGCACTGTATTCCATTGTTCCAAGTACGTCGAAGTGAATACACCTTCAGTTCAAGAGTGGTATTACCTTCATGTTTTTAGTAGAGACTTCAGTCTAAGCTTTCACCATCCACTCAGTGATACGTGTAATAACTGTGACAAGTTCAACACTGATATTACCTTCTCAGACGGGGCGTTCGCTATTAAACCCGAGAGGTAGAACGAGCTTCATTTAAGAAAACTGCGAAACAAGATAGACGAAAGGGAACTGGATAGGAATACGAGAATTTACTGCTGTTTTTAGATTTGACTTACAGAAAACTGTGCTGCAGCCTTATTTGACTAACAACAAAATCTTTTATCTGAGTGTATTGTGAACCTACAATCTAGGTGTGCATGACCTTAAATCTGGACAAGCCTACATGTTCATGAAAAATGAACCTACCAAAGGGAGGGGTTCGTGGGGACTTGGTTCATGCCTGGTCAAATATTCAGAACGACTGATCCATATCATCGCGCACAGGGACAGCTGCAGTGACCAGAACATGAACCACAATATTTGGAAATACTGAATGTACATCTTGAGGAAAAATCAACATATTGACACAATAGATTACAAGTTCATTGAAACTGGCCAGGTAATGTGATCAAGATTTTGGTCGAATTGGAGCTGTACATTGGTTCCTCAAGAGAGAGTGGAAGGAGTGAAGAATGCTATGATAAAGGTTGCCATAATGATATTGAAAACGGAAAAGTTTCTTTCTATTATAGCCATGCTTTACATAGCAAAGGATGTAGTTGCTACAGATACCGAAGGAAACAAAATACAGTGGAGGAATATTAGATGGATCTGAATAAACAAAAGAAAACCTCTAACAATGCAGTTCAATTATTCACTAAACTGTGACCTTGAGTTTATAGAAGTGGATACTAGGAGTCACAATATCGGTCGCCCATCGATGCATCTTCTGCAGCCTTTACGTGAAAATGGCCCTGAAATAAAATTTGAGAAGCGGAAAAAACTTCAGATGATGATGAGCTACATTCCTCCTATTTCTCATGGCTTCTATGACAATATATCCCATTCCCAGACAGTAGTAATTTTGGGTGCAACAGAGAGTGGACAAAGAAGACAATGTCATAAAAGAGTGGGATGAGGAAGACTGAAAAATGCATATGATAGTGGTAGAACATCACGAGTATTGCCCCAGGCAAGAAATACTGCAGAAGGAAATGATTCTGTATATGTATACACTGACAGTAAGGTGACAACAGAAAGACTATGAACAATCTCTCGTATATCTTGGAATCTCACCAATATAATTTCTTTATGGTGTTTTTATTTTCTTTGTTACTTACTCTTGTGTTATAATGTTCATGAATTGCTGAAAACATGTCATACAAGGAAGTAAATAATGTGTTCTTAGAGTTGTACCTGTTTTACTCTAAAAAGTCTTAATGCACAAGAGGTATGAGAACGTGTAACACATCGTAAAAAATAATGCATTGGTACTACAGTCTCTAACCCTGACTACAACTGTACATGGATTAACTGACTATCAAAAACAAATATCTGATGTGGTGATACCAGTTCACATAATTTATAAATAGCCAGTTAACTTTAACAACCATTTACTCAGTTTGCTTAAGTTAGACTTGTACTCTCAGCCTCTCATATACCAGAAAGTAAACATCGACGGATCACAACAACTCAAAGCAAAATCTACTAAAATGCTTCCTATAAATTACAAATGAAAGATAAAGGACCGAGAATTATGAATTTTTCTGGTGTTATCACGCTGTTTCACTGTCCACTAATACGACTCTGATCATCGTGATAATCCGTCTGATTCTGTTGCACAACGCGCTACCCATTGCGTAAACTCACGTTAAGCCAAAGAACGGAACATACCACGCGCCATTCATCTGTGAACTGTGCAAACACGGTACCCAGAGTATTGTATTGTTTTCATGATTTGTGTACTGCAGATATGAAACCATTTTAGCGCTGCCGGAAATAATGGGAGAGATTTCACCCCACGCGAGCTGTAAGATGAAGCTCAGAGACCTGTGTTCACCGGTTTTAACACTAGCTGCAGATCGCATCGGTAGCTCTCGCGTCTTACAGGTGATGGTATACGATAAGGTGGAAGAATCAAGAATATATTTTACACAACTATAAAAGATTTAAAGTAGCGATTCGCAGTAGATAGTTATTCTACTAACATGACACATGAAATAATTCGCTTCTCATCGTCATGAAATTTAAATGTGTGCGTTTCAAATAAAACTAGTATTTCAAATCCATTAATTTTTTTAGGAAACATTCTTTTAGTAGCAAATGGGAGTAATTTTTAGTCAAGATTCGCTAAAGGGTTTTCCTCTGAAAAACAAGCCTACAATTTCAAGGTTGCTATAAGAGAAATTGTTAGCTAAAAACCAGATAACGAGTTCGTAAAATGAAACTCTATCACACACATTTTGTGTATGAATGTATATGAATCACAGAATAAAGTCTCAACTACCAAGATCACTAAAATCAGTTAGTCACATAGATGACCAGTTTTGGCAATTCTCTGTAGCCATCTTCGGATTTGCAGAAAGAAGGAACCGAAAATGTTATGTTTAAATCATAACATAATCTCAAAACAAAACAAAAATGGCTCTGAGCACTATGGGACTTAATATCTTTGGTCATCAGTCCCCTAGAACTTAGAACTACTTAAACCTAACTAACCTAAGGACATCACAAACATCTATGCCCGAGCCAGGATTCGAACCTGCGACCGTAGCAGTCGCGCGGTTCCGGACTGAGCGCCTAGAACCGCTAGACCACCGCGGCCGCCAAACATAATCTCCTCAATCAGTACACTTAGTGGTACTATGCAATATATGTCCCTGTTGATATCGTGAGCTACACTATAAGTCGGCACAACATTTTTAAAATAAGAGCTGTGTACACACACATAATTGCGCCGATTGCAAGTGATCACATTCGTCACCACTTTACAACTGACCTTCTTCCATGACCATCCTCTTCTTTCTACACTCTCTCTTCCTGCACCCTAGGTACCTGTTTTCTGGGAATGGGATACATTGTTACAGAAGACATGGTAAATGAGAGGGATGTCGTTCATTATCTTCTGAAGATCTTTCCACTTCTCAAATTTTATTTCAGTGCCACCTTCATGTAAAAGCTCCAGAGGAGGCACTGATGGGCTACCGATATTCTGCCTCCTGAAATCCGCTTCTATAACCTCAAGGTAACGGTTTACTGAATTCTTTGATTGCATCGTTAGATTATTTCCTTTGTTTATTCTGATCCATCTAATATTTCTCCATTATACAGAGTGTTTCAAGAAGGACTTTACAACCTTGAAAATTAATATAAATTAATTCATAGTATCTACAGAGGTGTCAATCTGTAGCGAAATACAACAAATTTTGTCTCGCGTAGTTCGCTAGCGCCGAGTCGCATCGTAAGGAACGCTAGCGGAACCGAGCGTGCTAGCTGTGTGTTTTGGTTTGAAGAATCGAAGTCGGCTACGACAGATCAGCGAAATTTTCGTTCCAAGTACGCTAAAGATCCTCATATTAGGCCTACAACATGTGAGTGGCATAAATGTTTTGTAGAAAGAGGGTGCAAGAGCAAAGTGTATAGACCCTTTTTTCCGTGAGAGAACCATCAATGAGATAGTGTACCTGGATATGTTACAACAATTTTTGATACCACAAATCGATGAGGATGACCAAGAACGAAATGTTTACTCCATGCAAGATGGTTCACCACCCCACTACCTGGCTGACGTCCGGGATTTTCTCAGTGACCGCTTTCCAGATCAATGGATTAACCTCGAGGCGCTAACTTCTTGGCCACCACGTTCCCCAGACCTGACACCATTCGATATCTTTATGGGGATTCATCAAGCATATAGCATTTGTACCTCCTGTGTCAGCTTCTCTATCTGAACTTAGAGCAAGAATTTATGCCGCCACTGAGCAAGTTACACCTCCAATACCGTAGTGAGTTTGTGAAGAGATTGACTTCCGATGGCGTGTGTTCAGGATAACAAACGGAAGCCACATACAACATATTTAGTTTAAGGTAAAAAAAAACTTGATGCGTTTCCCTACAAAATAACACTAAACCCAGCTGTATATCTTCTTTCAATAAATTTATATCAATTTTTAAACTCGTAAAGTCCTTTTTGAAACACCCTGTATTTTGTTTCCTTTAGTATCATCCTTTGCTATGAAATTCAAGGGTTTAGTTGAAAGAAAGTTTTCGGTTTATTTCCACTACGGTTAACTTTCTGCTAGTCTTCTTCACATCTTCCATCCAATCTTTGGAAGCAATTATATAGTTCAAATGTGTCTTTGCCTTTCCAATTCGATCAAAATCATGGCAGGTTCAACGAACTTGGGATCAATTGTGCATGTGTCGATATTTCCTCAAAATCCGATATTTCAAAACAAGGGCAGTTTTTCAGTGTTAATGAATCTGAGCACTTGCAATCGGCGCAATAGCATGCGTGTACATATCTGTTATTTTAAAATAGATATGCCGACATATAGCGTAGCTCACGACGCCAACGTGGACATACAGTGTATAGCACCACTTACTGTAGTGGAAGAGACTATGTAATTATGTAAACACTGCATTTTCGGTTCCATCTTTTGCAGATCCGAAGATGGCAACAGACAACTGCCGAAACCGGTCATCTAGATGAATAAATGATTTTAGAGATCTTGCTGCTGAGAATTTATTCAGTGTTGATAGTACTACAGATCGCCTCTACGCTGACGACGTCAGAAGTGTACGTGGATGTATATGTCGAAGACAAGCTTCTGCGGCGGAACGACCCAAATTTCTACGTCACATGCAGAAATATGAAGAGGTCATGGCGACAGGATCGGTAAAACGTGTTATGATCTCTAGTTTGTGGATTTGGGAGTCGTGCCTCGTCTTGAAGCACCACTACAGGTACTGCATGCACTAATTAAAATGTAAGGACACCGGGTTAAACGGAGAGCTCTTTTCTGTGGCAGGGTGTTATAGAAACTGTCATGTTCGTGTAAAGTTATATTTACTGATGAGTCCGACAAAAGCTCCTTGCTCTCTGCGAAATCGAACAAAAATCAAAAAGACCACAACTATCTAAAATTAACTTATATTCCAATCTACCATCTTTCAAGTTCAACTTTACGTCACACAGATAATTTCCTAGACTTGTGAAATCAGCGAGAACGACGGTACTTACCGATGTAGAGCCCTGTGTTAGTGTTGAGCTGTCTCAGCTTCCCTGGAGATCTTTTGATGATTGTCGGTCCGTTGTCCACGGTAATAGAACCCTCTTGCTCGTTCCTGAAATAAAGAAAATAACTTTACACAAAGCAACGACGTTACCTATCGCACGATTCAGCCGTAAGCCATACGTGGATTCACAAACTGATCATTTTAAAAGAAAGGTGGCTACTGAAAGTACTTAATAATTCTATGCTGTAGTGCTTTTTTTGCAATTCTATGCATCATAAACAGTAAACGTTGTTACTTTCTTCTTGCATATATTGAATACTTCCTACAGTGTTCATTTTAGGAGCTAATTATCACATACCGAACTCACGAATTATGTACTGAAACCTTAGATAAATCTTTACAGTTTTTGCCTAGATAAATACATCGTCGTCAGCGTGCTAGACGATGACAATATTACGAATAAAAATTTTTTTGTAACCACCATCGCCTCGGATGAGGTAGGCATGTGGTACGTATCCCCGTCCCCGACCATCGCATTCAAAAGCTTGTGATTTGCTTTTAACTAAACAGGATTCTGTCCCAGATCTAATGTAAAAATGTGGCCGCAAACCTCACTTAACTTAGTAAAACTGTGTAACTTTTTCACGCCAAACTATTATACCCCCAACCGGGTGATCGACAATCTATACAAACAGACAGGGACTGGTTAAAACTAATATTACTAATATTCATGTCCGTACAAAACGATGAAAGACCGAAGGATTAATGTTTAATAAAAGGTCGGCGATGTGGTCATTACAGACGGAGCACGAGTTCGGAAAGAGAGATCTCTTTTTGCCTTCTTGAAAGTAATAACCCGTCATTCGCATTAAATCACTTATAGAAACCACGGATTACATAATTAAGGAATTCCGACCGTTATTTGAAATCCATTCCTACCGAACTCCAGTCCACCTTGAGATTCCATGGCCCTATTTACAGCGTTACAATCAAGCTTAGATAACGTGGTGTGGTGTGCACATGGTGCAACATGAAAGGCATCGAGATCGGAGAGGGTCAATTCTTTTTGCCTTCTTGAAAGGAATGATCCCCTCATTCGCATTAAATCACTTATAGAAACTACGGATTATGTAATTTAGGAAACTCCGACTGTGATTTGAAATCCTCACATAGTACAACATGTTGTGTTGACAAGGAAAGTCTCTCGTTCGAAGTGGTGTGTAGATAATTGGCAAAGTTCACGGTCTCATTGATTTTAACTAACGGAAGATTCTTAGTAGTCCTTTGGTTGGCAACGAATATGGCGATACTGTACTAGCAAAGCTCTTCGAGTATTCTCGTGTGGCTTGAAACAGTAACCGCAGAAAGTGGTAACCGCAGAAAGTAGTCGAGTGAGAATGGAAGGAGTGATCGGGTAGAAAGTACGAACCGTACATGTCTCACACAGGAAAGTGCAATTCAGTACAGGAGGGCAGTCAACAGTCAATGGAGCAACAGACAATGCAAAACAACCTTGGTACAGGAAATAGTTGAGAAACACTCTGTTCATCATATATTACTAAAATAACGATTGAACTTGTGGGCTGTTTTGACATAAAGACGTAATTACGATTACAGCAGATTATCGTGGTACTAAGGAACTAGGGGAGTCAGTTGCACTTGTCCTAAAATCACGAGTATGGCTGTGCCAGCATACACCCTGAGGGATACTGCTCGACATGCGCATACTGGTTCGTACACGAGGCGGATATCACAGCATTAAGTTGTCGGTGATCCAACAGCAGGTAACGTTAAACCTGCGTTATATGGTCAAAGAAATAGGCGTTGCAGGTAGACACGGGAATCTCAAATTAAAGTCTTGGGCAAGGGCCTAGTGGAAGTAGTTTGCTATCGGCTTCTTCAAACCCCTCATGTTGCGTCCTTAGGCTGATGTGTTTTGCTGCTTCTAGTTGTTATGAAACGGCTCAGAGTGGTAACCTGTGATAGGCATATAAGTTTCATATTTTGGCGAAAGGTTACAACCGCTGTCTGACTATGGTTTGAACTTCCATAAGTTCAGAACGACCAAGGAACCAGAAGGGAAGAAGCTACCTACTGTTCACCCTTCACATTATGAACTAGCTGATGTCTTCTGCACCGAATGCTGCATTTTCCTCTGGAGAGCAAATGAATATTCAGGTCCTCAGACGCCGCTGCATATGATATCTGCGGATAATATAGAAAACGTTTGAGGAACTTACGGTACTATGTTGTAAAGAACGGCAACGCCATGGGCTCCTGTCGCAGTCTGCCTTCGGCAACGTAATAGTTTCTTGCACAATTACTGTCACTACAGATTCAAACCCTTTTGTTCTTTAAAAGTGGAGCAGTACGCCAATTGTTAAGTAATTATAATTTTCTGACTGTTCAATATTAGTAACAAACCGGTGTTAATTGTTCACAAACCAAAGAAGGTTAGAGACCCATAAGGAAATGTGTAGTCTAATGTATCTCAGTAATTACAGTGACACGTCGACGTCGTCGTCACCATCGTCATCTTCATCAGTAGTCCTTCTGCCTTACGGCAGGTCCAGACACGGTAGCTGGTCACTTCGCAGTTCCGCGTAGTTATCGTTTTTTGCCTGACACAATCTGTTAGTTGGTCTGTGTGCTCCCCTCTCTGTTACTGTCTCTGTCTTCCTCTTTACGATCCATATAATTCCTTACTGAAGTAAGCAGAGCATTCTCAAGATGCAGGATAGCCTATTTCTCTTTCTTTCCCTTACGGTGTCTACGAGGTTTCTGTTCTCCTAAAGCCTTCTCACACGTGAGGCAATACTGACCTTACGACTTATCTTAGAAGAAAGATTAAGGAAAGGCAAACCTACGTTTCTAGCATTTGTAGACTTAGAGAAAGCTTTTGACAATGTTGACTGGAATACTCTCTTTCAAATTCTAAAGGTGGCAGGGGTAAAATACAGGGAGCGAAAGGCTATTTACAGTTTGTACAGAAACCAGATGGCAGTTATAAGAGTTGAGTGAAATGAAAGGGAAGCAGTGGTTGGGAAGGGAGTAAGACAGGGTTGTAGCCTCTCCCAGATGTTATTCAATATGTATATTGAGCAAGCAATAAAGGAAACAAAAGAAAAATTCGGAGTAGGTATTAAAATCCATGGAGAAGAAATAAAAACTTTGAGATTTGCCGATGACATTGTAATTCTGTCAGAGACAGCAGAGGACTTGGAAGAGCAGTTGAACGGAATGGATGGTGTCTTGAAGGGAGGATATAAGATGAACATCAACAAAAGCAAAACAAGGATAATGGAATGTAGTCGAATTAAGTCGGGTGATGTTGAGGGTATTAGATTAGGAAATGAGACACTTAAAGTAGTAAAGGAGTTTTGCTATTTGCGGAGCAAAATAACTGTGATGGTCGAAGTAGAGAGGATATAAAATGTAGACTGGCAATGGCAAGGAAAGCGTTTCTGAAGAAGAGAAATTTGTTAACATCGAGTATAGTATTAAGTGTCAGGAAGTCATTTCTGAAAGTATTTGTATGGATGTAGCCATGTATGGAAGTGAAACATGGACGGTAAATAGTTTGGACAAGAAGAGAATAGAAGCTTTCGAAATGTGGTGCTACAGAAGAATGCTGAAGATTAGATGGGTAGATCACATAACTAATGAGGAGGTACTGAATAGGATTGGGGAGAAGAGGAGTTTGTGGCACAACTTGACTAGAAGAAGGGATCGGTTGGTAGGACATGTTCTGAGGCATCAAGGGATCACCAATTTAGTATTGGAGGACAGCGTGGAGGGTAAAAATCGTAGGGGGAGACCAAGAGGTGAATACACTAAGCAGATTCAGAAGGATGTAGGTTGCAGTAGGTACTGGGAGATGAAGAAGCTTGCACAGGATAGAGTAACATGGAGAGCTGCATCAAACCAGTCTCAGGACTGAAGACCACAACAACAACAAAGCCTTCTCAGCATCTCACCCTCTCATTCCAGTTCATATCCTCTAGTTTCTTCCAGATGCAGTGTCATCTGTCTTCTTTCTACGTCCTGTCGTAAATCTGAAGTTTGAAACTTACTGTAGCTGCTGTCCATCTACGCCGATTTTGGCTCCTCTCCTTGTTCTCTCAGTATTACATTCTTCGTTCTTTTCTTATTTATTATGATTCAGAATCCTTCATATTTGTTCCTAGTCCTTCGACGACTAAAACAAACACGTTTTTGGATTCCACCAGCTCAGTATTGTCGCCAAACAGGATATTTATACAGAGTGCAGGGAAGAAAGCCACACAGTGTGATCAAGCAGGTGGCGCCAAATCGAGCAAACTTTCCCACCTAACAGTGGATGGGGGAAATGAACCGCTGGGGGGCTGCGGCAACGAAGCGGCAGCCCGTGGCCGATGAGGAAGCGGAAGCGGTCACCCACCACTCGCAAAATTTCTGAGGCGCGACAGCCATTCGCAACGTGCTACGAATTTCCGACCAGGGTACGCTTTTCGTTACTTCGACGACGTTAGCCTTGAAGCAATGCTGAACGTACAAATTTCGTAATTTTGCTGCGAAAAATGCTTTTTGAGAAAACAAAATGCATTAAAATTTAATTCCCTTGCAGTATGTAACGCCGGAAATGCATATCCTCCTACTTCCATTTATTGTACTATAAATTTGTTTTCCTTATTTTTGTTACCTGAATATATAACATTTCTGTGTCTTCGTATATTGTAATCGTTTTACTATTTGTATATATATATATATATATATATATATATATATATATATATATATATATATATATATATATATATATATGCATTTTATGTCGATGTATAATTGGTTTGTTCGTAAATATTATTTGTATTTCTACGCTGGGTCTTGCCTAGGGAAAACTGCTATCGAACGATTACATCGATAGGTCGTGTGAAGAATCAAAGTGTGTAGGATCTTTGGTAGTGTTAACTCTGCCGCGTGGAGCGCGGGCAGAGCAGTTGGAGTCTGGCTGGAGTAGCGAGTGGAGCAGGTGTGTTGTGTGACGCTCCCGCGAGTTGCCGCGCTTTCGGGGTTTGGCAGCATGTAATTGCGCTCGACTTGCGATGATAGTTTCGGACATGGTGTCGCGGACGCGAAGCATTAGCTGGCGCACATCAAGAGCCCGTTTCGTCTGGTGACCGTGTCGAGAAGAAGGCGCGCCAACATCCAGCTTCTGCAACAGCGACGGCCGACAATGAGTGACTGTCGCCACCTCCTCGATCGACGGCTTCAAACCTTCAATCAACCAACAAGGAAGACTAAAAGTACGTAAAGTTTCAGAACTGTATGGCAGACCTCAGCTTTTCAAATTGTTCCATTTGCCTCACAAAATTACAGCAATGTAGCATGAACCTTTGTTGCTCATTGTCCCAATTGCATTGCCAAGCAGGGTCCCTTCCTTTTCCGAAATGAACCCGAGTGTCGTTGAAATTCAAACGCCAGCATAATTCCATTTCACTGCTTTAATTTCAAAGTTCACTTTAAGTATTCATAGCTGGCTACAATAGTTAGATTACACAAGCACAAATTAAGAGTGCGAGTTTTGTTACCGTATTTTAGCTTACCTGTGACTGCAGCTCAGCTTGGTACGTACTAAATTTTACTATTGCTAATTGTTCAGAATCGTTTAATTCGAGTTCAAAGTTAAATCTCTTCTTTCTAAATTGCGTAGATTCAAGTAGCTTTAGAAATGATTGTTGAGGTAGTCCAAGACTAACTGTATTTCGATGTGCTTCAGAAAGAAAGCTCACTATTAACTTCAGTCACTAAATTAACTTTCGATTTTCCGGTTTCATTAATTCTTTTGCTAAATTAACTGTAGCGAAATTTATTACTTCTGACAAACTTTCAGTTTTCACACTACACGTGTCAACCTTCAGTTGCCACGCTTCTAGTGCTAATTATATGTGTAATAACCTTTCTTTTTCAGTTATTATAGTAATTGTCCATAGGACTGGCGACCGTAATTTCCCCCAAATCTCAAATATCTAATTACCGCTAATTGATTGTTAACGTAACGGCCGCACATTTACTTTCTTTATTAACTTTATCCCTATTTCAAAATTAATTTCCACCAGTTTCATTTGCATTTTTCCTTTCATTTAGATGTAACCCTTTCCTCCCTCTTTACCGACAGGTTAACTTCGGTGACGATTGCTTTTCCAAAATTCCCATTAGGTACACGCGGTTTCATTTTTCACTGTCATTAAGGTCGATAAGTGAGGGGAAGTTACAAGTACCGTATGCTGATAACATTGCTGGACTGCTGTTTTCGCAGAATATCCTATCTTTTGAACAAATTAATTGCATTAAAGTCCTAGAGAGTATTTATTAATCAGTTTAAGCTTGTAAGAGAGTAATAGAGTGGATGGCTTGGTTGGCACACGTCTACAGATCCGTTCTCACAGCTGCCCAAAAACGATGCTTTACTCTTAGGGATAGGGAACAAAAAGAATTTAAAATAAAAATAAAATATAACACCTACTGCGACCCCCCACGCACGAACACAACATACATTCACAATAAGCAAACACATAAACTTAATCTTCGTCTGAGACAATGGAGAACGTTGTCCTAGGATAAATTCCCCGTTTTGGGAAGTAGTCTTGGTCGGTTTTTGGGTAAATGCAGGAACTCTAAGCGCCTCTGTCCTGCTTGCCTGATAATTGATTGTTAAGACGCTTTACTTACAAGGAGAGGTCCCCAGCGGTGGGATCAGCTGTTTGGAACTGTCTGTATGGTGATATAGGTTGAGATCCCAGCCAGCTCACACTGCAACCATTCACCCTGGTGGGCTCTCGTTTGTGAGTAACTGACGTAAAATATTCGGAATTTTGTGTGGTACTAAATAGCGTTAATAAAGTTGCATTACATCGTTTGGGTGTTTGGTGTGATGATAGGGTACCAGCTTTGCATGCAGGTGTTTGTGGGTTCGAATCTCAGCAAATACATCAAGTTTTTATTTCTGTATTTTTAAATCTTTATCGTGATGACTATGATCATAATTTTTATTCAATTAATTGGTTTAAATGTAATTTGTATTCCATTCCTTTTCATTTAATGTTAATCATAATATAAACTTCTTCATTTGCTCTCATTTTTCTTCCTATCGTTCTCTCTCCACTTGAAAACTTGGTTCATGTGCCTTAATTAATTTTATCTATTAATTTCGTTTTAATTTTGTTTCATCAGTCCGTTATTTCGTCCACAATATTGTGTTCATTATATATCTTTCTCATTTTGCTCATGTTTAGTTTTACTTATTAACCCATCTTTCATTTACATTTTCATCTGCGTTACTTTGTCCACAGTGCAGTAGATATTTAGGTTATGTTTTACATATATGATGATTACCATGCAAAAAAATTGCAGATTTGGTGACAAAAACACATTTTTCACACCACTGCACAAATATAAATAGATTGTTTCTTCTTTTGTTTTTTGACCGATAGATCGGAATTTTCAAATAATTGAATATTAATAGTTAATAATAATTAAATTCATAGTCACAAAAATTCCCATCGGAAAAAGAATGATGTAAAGAAAAATGAAACAAATGAAAAAGTTCGTACGGTGGTTAAAATGGTTTGAGAGATGAATGGAATTAAAAAGTTACATTGAACTCAATTAATTGAATAACAATCATGATCAAAGTCATTTGATAAAAATTTAAAAATAAAAGCACTTGACAAAATTTGGACACACGCAACCTCCAGCATTTGAAGCTGTTATCCTATCCATTACACCACGCAACCGGACTACACAAAGAGCCTTTCTTAATGCTCTTGCGTATCACACAAAATTCTGAGTACTTTTCGTCAGTTATTCGCAAACGAGGGCCTACCAGGGTGAAAGCCCGCAGTGTGTGACACCTGGGATCCTAACGTACACCATCGGACAGATAGTTCCAAAAAGTCGATTGCACCCATGTGAACCCGTCCTTGTTAGCAGTGGGCCGAGTGTAAAACAGCCCGCTCTACACCTTGTAGTCGAGAATAAATACACGTGAATGTACAAGCGCTGAATGAGGCACTACATAACAGATGAATGCAGTGTATTTACTTGTCACATCATGAATGTTTAACAATCTAGTCCAATAAGTAGAGAAACATTGACGAATAATAGCTTAATTGTCTCTCTGAATGAGGTCAGGTAGGCTAAACTGTGTAAGTTGGGAACTATGATCATATCCGAGTGAGGTCAGAGCAGCGATAAACAGCTTAGCAGCGGTTCTGTATGGAAGCAGACGTGTCTGCCATGAGACGGTACAAACCCCCGTTACTAGATGCATACTTACAGTAGGCAATGACTGATTTGTGGAGAGCGAGTGCGCTACATGGTGCGTGTTTGGCGGAAGCACGTGGCGCGCCCGCGTGAGATTTGCAACGGTCGGCAGGGTGGTCTCCGTCGCCGGGCGGCCACGCGGCCCACAGCTTGGGGCATTGTTTGGTTTTTCGCTCAATACGCGAAAACTATGTAACTTACGGTGAAGAGCGATGTGGCAGTGGATTGGTGGTCAGTAATATGCACCTTCTGAAAGATCGATCTTTATTTCAAATCACGAGACACAAAAGTTATAGTAACCTCAAAATCGGTTAATATCACGAATACTGAAAGATTAATAAAAAATGTAAATAACAACTTACAGAGAAGAGCGAGCACTCATTAAAAAGGTTTCATCATAGCTGATCGAGTGCCATAGTCGTATGTTAAGATTCATAAATAATCAAGCCCGTAAAGAGCAATAAACAAAGTTTGAGGGAAAATTGTTTATAAAATTCAATAGAAAATTCATGACGTAAAGAACGGCACTATATAATATTTTGGGTGGCATCACACGTATTTTAAACTAGTTAAGTTATGCTATACACATAACTTGCAATAGTTTTCATTGTTTGAACATTATTATTAACATTAATCGCTCATAATTAATTAATTATTATACATACAAAGATTTTGAGCTGCGCAGTGTGTAGATCGCTATAGATTATGTCTAAAAACGGTGCTATATGCAGTTTTATGTTAAAACTTTGCAGCACAGATGTAAAAAAACAAATTTGCGCTAAGTGGCGAAAGTTTGCAAAAACTAAAACTTGCTTTACGGGCGATAGGATAATCCTAGAAATTAATGTAACTTGGTAAATAAGATGTACTTTTTAGCGCGGTTCCGATGGTGTGCTTATTTCATTCGAGGTATGTATGTATCAAAATTTGCAACCTTAACTGGTGAGATTGGTACTTGCATAACCAGTGGAGAGGGGAGGGGGGCTTGATGTCCGAGCCAATATAAGCGAGCGGCCATCTTGGACAGGGGTGAGTCGTTGGTCAGTCGTTTGGCGGGTGGGTGGCAAGCGAACCTCACTTGAGGGGGCCCATGTGGTCGGTTGAGTAACAATTATTCGCGCCGATTTATTTCGACAAACAGTATTGTTTAATAGTGGAAGTGTGCAAGCATATATTTGGTGAACTGGAAGAGATACGATTATTTGTGTGAGTATGAATTACGAGGTATACATCGGCGTAGGTGGACATGTGGCGATCTGTGATTTCACGCCAAAACTGCTAGAGCAGTGGGATTTGTGGTTCTGTTCGAATTGATCGAGTAATTTTTGTTTATAGCAGCCTACATTACTGCTATTGGGGGCTCGGAATCAAATTATTATTAAAGTAAAAATGTAAACCGTCTCACCAGTGCTAACTTCATTGTGTGAAAGAAAAAGACAACCCCAATAAACAGTGATTGAACTTTGTCGTGAAAAACTGATATTGCTATAATAATCGCCTAATCTTTGTTCCCTAGCATAAACTGTACTCGTGAATATTAATTTAAAACTATAACTAATGCGCGGGTGTGGAAAAGTTACTAATGCACCAAGTGTCAAAATCATCCCCCGAAACTTACGTGATAGCCAAAATTTGCACTAACATTTTTTTAACGAACACTTGTATATGCACATTCGCGTGAACTCTGCAACCGAACTTCATTATTTAACCGCCCTGTCGCAGCCGCTGCTACCAGCACGGCGCTTAGATGTGCATTTTATCGACAAAGCACTCATAAAGCTTAAATTGAACCAGACATCAACGAATTTGGGCTGTACAGAAAATGTTAAATTTCTCATGAAATGTTTTGTCTTCAACCACGCGAGTTTGCAGTATGGAGGATTCGACCTGAAGGTAATGATATACACAGTACGTTTGCATATAATGCGCCTGAAAAATGATAAGTGTGTGCGACTTAGCTGACATTCAGTGAGGAATAGAATTTTAACCGTGTTAACATTATATCAACAAGCCTCTGATCGGTCTCGAACACTTGGTCACTAGCAATTAAAAAGGGATTTTTGGCTTACAGTTACAACTCGCATTGAGACGCGCGTCAGAACTAACTTCTTTTCGTTACATGTTTCTGTTTCTGTACACGTTTCCTGACGCATAGCTGAACTATGTTACTCTTTCTTTTATATGCTTTTATTTATATGTGTGTGTATATATGCTTGTAAACGGGGGTATCTACTGGCCTGTGACTATCATTTGTGCATATTTTATGTCGAAGGTGTTTCAAGGGCTACTTCTAATGTTAGGTCTGCATGTTAAGCCCACCATAAGGCGCCCCATTCAGTAGGTGCTATAGCTGAGACAATAATCTGCTACAGAGTACAAAAACTTTTAAACTTCAGAAGTAAATAATGAATGACGTAGGAACATAATATATTACGCACTAATTTCACTGAAGATTTTGATAGTATTAAAGGATGCAAGTTGTCTCAGATACTTGAAGACAACGGTTTAACCAAATATGTAGTAGATGTTATAAAAAGTATATATTAACAGTCAAGTTTAAGTATTAGAGGCATAAGTAATCGAAACAGAGAGAGGGTAACCTAAATTTAAGACACCCATGCCTTTCAATATCTACATAAACGAGATTCTATTGGAATGGGTGAATGAACAGTATTTTTACTCTTTTAATTTTAATTTGCAGATGTACAGGTAATTGTTGCTAACCGCTATAATAATCTACAAAGAGTAGCGTAACAACTACAAAAATTCATTGCCTCATACAGCTTGCAGATATCTGAAGGTAAAGCGAAGATTATGACATTTCACTGGAAAAAACTATAGTTCAAAATTGTAATGAACGGGAAAATAGTGGATCATGTAATAACGTAAATCGCATGAATACGAAATTGATTTCATTATAATGTAGAGAAAATTAACTCCTCGAATAGTACTAGTAGACCAACCTTAAACAGGAAAGAAAAACTTCTGCATTTTAGAAAGTATTGTTGGAACAAAACGAGGGTAGGCTAAGTATAAGATTTCTCAAATATGTAGTAGGCTACAGATAAGATCGAAGTCGATCTATGAGAGTAAAAGCAGAAAATTATATTAATAAATGTACATAAAAAAGAAAGAAACAGGAGGACATACACGGAAATGGAAAGATGAAATCTGTAGGCTGGAGAATGAGCAAGTACGAAAGAATAATAGAGATATACTTCCTAATGGGACGAAGATAAAAGAGGGAGACCTAACTTATACGTCTGTATAAGTAATCTCAATACCTCGTCGTAAGAGGCATAGCCCAATACGTGTAAAAGATCAAGATATGCCGAAGTAAACATGGGCACAGTGCGAAAGATTTGTGTTCACGCGGTGTAACGCCGCCTTCTTGCTTGATAATTGGCAGAGTTCGGCGAGATAGCGAGCCCACAGCTTTATCCACGTAAGCTATATCCAGCTGAAGCTGTGCGTGACGAGGGGGCACTGACTGCAACGTGCCACCTAGACATTTTCTCTGAGATAAATATCGGCTGGACTAATGGGAGAGCTGAAGTGCGATTGGGAGCCAAAGTGTTCGTCAAGCCGAGCTCGGTAGCCGCGCGGTCTGGAAGCCCTGCCACGGTTCGCGAGGCTCCCCCCGTCGGATGTTCGAGTTCTGCCTCGGGCATGGGTGTGTGCGTTGTCCTTAGCGTAAGTTAGATTAAGTAGGATTAAGTAGTGTGTAAGCCGAGGGACCGATGATCTCAGCAGTTTGGTCCCATAGGAACTTACCACAAATTTCCAAAATCGTTCGTCAAACCAGGAACGTGTGCCTGCAGGCCTGTGATAACGGTTCTTTTGTTTTCGCAGCAACGTGAATGAGGGGGCCAAAGTCGCGGTACGACAAACATCACTGACCCAGCATCGGCCCGAACTACGCTGCCTACATATTTCTGGTTAAACGCCTCACTGGGTAGTCGGGGATTTCGGCGTGTTACGTGATTTGAAAGGAGGCAAACTCAATAGTCGTCGAATGACGGTATGGGTCTCCGATCCGTTGATGTCCAGTGTTGTGTGTGTGTGTGAATGTGCGCGCGCGCGCGCGCGTGTGTGTGTGTGTGTGTGTGTGTGTGTGTGTGTGTGTGTGTGTGTGTCGTCTAGCGCACTGAAGATGAGCAGCATCATATGACGTACACTTCAGAAACCATTAATTAAAAGTGTGAGGGTGCTCAACCCACTATTTATAGATCACTTCAGAGAAAGTTTAGGAAATGTAAACTGGGAAGATGTATATAATGAGCCAAACGCTAATGATAAATGCAGTATATTTCTTGATAAATTTATATCCCTTTTTGAACATTGTTTTCCAAAGAAAATTACTAAATGTAACGCCACAAAGTTTTAAAAGAATCCTTGGATTACTACAGGTATTAAAGTGGCTTCAGAAAGAAAAAGAAAACTTTATGAGACAGCAAGAACTAGTAAAGATCCAGAAGTAGCTTTACACTATAAAAATTATTGTAACATACTGAGGAAAGTTGTAAGGAAATCAAGAAATATGTATGTTAGAGAAGAAATTAATAACTCCAGCAATAACATCAAATCAATATGGAATGTTGTTAGAAGGGAGACAGGAAAAGTAACCACTGGGGTAGGTAGTACTACTGTTAAAGAGAATGAGACCCTCTTGACCAACAGTACACAGGCAGCCAATGTATTTAACAATCTCTTCTTAAGTGTAGGAGAAAAAATTGGTGAGAATAGTTCAAAAGAAAAAGCCAGGCAGTACATGGAAGAGTCAGTTTTGAAAAATTTTAGTCAGACTAAGTTTCATCTAACAACCTCTTGTGAAATAAGAAAAATTATTAAATCTTTGAAAAATAAATGTTCTGTTGGAGTACATGACATCTCTAACAAGTTATTAAAACAATGTGGAGCAATTACAGCTGATGTTTTGAGTCACATAAGTAATGCATCACTGACTTAGGGTATTTTTCCAGACAGGTTAAAATATGCCATTGTCAGGCCTCTCTACAAAAAAGGGGGAAACCACAGATGTCAGTAATTACCTGCCAGTATCCTTGCTTACAGCATTTTCAAAAATTTTGAGATAGTAATGTACTCAAGAGTGGTTAGCCATCTCAACAGTAATGCGATACTTAGTAAATCACAGTTTGGATTTCAGAAATGCTGTTCCACTGAGACAGCAATATACAATTTCACTGTCCACATAATAGAGTCTTTAAATAGTAAAATGTCTGCAGTAGGAATATTCTGTTAGTTATCCAAAGCAATCGATTGTGTGAACCATGACATTATATAAGAGAAATTACAATTGTGTGGTATAAATGGAACAGCATAACAGCATATGAGTGGTTTAAGTCATATCTACAGAACAGGAAGCAAAAAGTCTCTTTATATGCTTCAAGTTACTCAAAGGAGTTTGCCACTTCATCTAACTGGGGTGCAATTACATTGGGTGTTCCACAAGATTCGATCATGGGTCCTCTCCTGTTCTTGATATATGCGAATGACCTCCCTTCTTATACGAAACAAGATGCTGAACTGACACTGTTTGCTGATGATGCAAGCATAATTATTAATCCAGTAAAAGAAAGTCCGATAGAACATTATACAAATAAGGTCTTTGGAAAAGTTATTAATTGGTTTTCTGCGAATGGGCTTGCCCTGAACTTTGAAAAAACCCAGTACATCCAATTTTCTGATGCAAAAAGTATAATTCCTTCAATAAACATAACACATCAAAAGAAGTCAGTAGCCAGGGTAGAGCATACTAAGTTTTTGGGTGTACATACAGATGAGAAACTTAGTTCGAAAAGTCATATTTTGGATTTCCTAAAGCGACTAGGTTCAGCAACTTTTGCAATCAGAGTAACTGCCAATTTTGAGGATGTAGAAATTAGTAAGCTAACATACTTTGAATACTTCCACTCTCTGACGTCTTACGGAATAATATTCTGGGGCAACTCAACACTTAAGCAAAAGGTATTCACTGCTCAAAAGAAAGTAGTTAGAGTAATGTGTGGGGTTCATAGTTGCATATCTTGTAGGCATCTGTTTAAAAAGTTGGGAATTCTTACAACTGGTTCACAGTACATTTACTCAGTAATGTGGACCAATTTAAAATCAACAGCGACATTCATGATTACAATACCAGAAAAAAGAAAGACCTACACTATCCTTTACTTAACCTATCTTTGGCACAGAAAGGGGTAAAATATGCTGCTATAAAACTTTTTGATAAATTACCAGATGAAATAAAATGTCTGACAGACACCAGTAATAGTTTCAAAAACAAATTGAAATCATATCTCCTTGACAACTCCTTCTATACTACAGATGAATTATTGAAAATGAGTAAATAAATCTGGAGATATAATATATGCATTTTTTGCCATTTAAGGGAATGGGATAGATAATAGAAATATTTAGGTATAACACTATGATGTAAAAAAAAAACTTGTTTCCTGTGCGCATTTCTTGTGCATTTGACACGTTCCACTTCATAACGGATTTTCCGTGTTATTGATCAACGGAACACGTAACTAACTAACTGACTAACTATGACGCTGTAAACAACCACCTTTTGCCAGGTACCCAACTCAAAATGTCCTCTGTATGTAGTTTCTTTCGCAAGGTTATCTAGAAAAATAGCTGAGTTGGACCCGCATTCACCTGCAGAGGCAATATGTGTCAATTATGAAAGCGATAGTCAATGACAAAGCATGCAACTCGTCTCCATTACCTGTCGGTTAATATCTTTCAATGGCAATTGACTGTTCTTATGCCGTGTTACATGGTTGTGAGTGGTACTCCGTTCCTTCTAGACACTTGCAACAATCCGGGTTTACGCCCCAACATATAGAGCAGCTTCATTGATGGCATGGTCACGGGTCTGTACAGACACGATAACAGCTGCCACAAACTACGTGACATTCGCACGTCTACGCGTTTTACTGTGGTGATCCCTTACAAGTGACTGGAAATGCACACGATGCCACGGCTTAAGCCAGCGGTGGAGTGTCATCTGACTGCCTGTCCCCAGTTCTACACCGTCAGCATCACTCAAAAGAGACCAGTTTGGTGACAGTTTGCCCGGTGCGCTTACTTCAGTACGGTGTAGAGACGCACCTGATGGCCTTGACGCGGTGCCAGAGGTTGTCGTCGACGCGCGTGGCGTTGTACACGATGTCGACCTCGCCGCTGCCCAGGTTGAAGCGCAGGTGCAGGAAGCCGTCGGCGACGCCGAGCGCCAGGAAGTCGGCGGCCGAGGACGCGTCGCGCCGCCCGCTCCACAGCAGCACGCCCTCCGGCACGCCCGTCCGGAAGCGCATGTTGATGTTCACCTTGTAGCTCACGATCCTGGGCCGCACACACAAGACAGCAGGCACCTCAGCACCTTGTTTGCGATGTCCTACTAGCTACGCAGAGGTAAACGTCAGGTATACTCTGTAATCTCTCTCTCTCTCTCTGTCAGTCTTACACACACACACACACGCGCGCGCGCGTGCGCAGACACACACACTAACACACACACACATATCAGAGGGATTGGAGCTCAGACATAGGCATACCGACAAATTTCTTCCCACGAACAATACGAGACTGGAATAGAGGGGACAACCGATAGAGGTACTCAAGGTGCCCTCCACCACACACCGCCAGGTGGCTAGCAGAGTATGGATGTAGATGTAGATAAACAGCGCCGTTTCACAACCAAATACCGTGGCCACTGTAACTATAATGAAGAAGGACATCATCGAGACCGATTGCTAAGTTTTATTTGGATGGCCGTTTTCCACATAAAACAAAAAGTGTAGTTATCAAATTCTCGTTCTAGCGTTATAAAAATATTACGTAATTTCCTTCCTATTTCAGTTTGCATCTACACGTCTGCAATCGTGGTACAAAGTGGAACACACCACAGTGGTGGAAGCATACGGAAAGAACACATGGAGACCCTCGTGCTTGAAAGTCGGTGTATTACAATCGTAGCTGTAGTGGGAAATGTGGGAATCACTCGCCATCCGCTGGATTCCGTGTCCATAGACAAAGCCCGTCGCCACGAGGCAGCACCGGGTATGTTACGGCTTTGTGACACCAGTCCAGACGACGTGTGTAGTCGCCTTACTTGACAGCAATATCCCCCTTCAAACACAGGGACCGAAGTACCACAAAACGCTCCACATTGTGAACGGTGTGCTCCATTCTCTTTTCACTCATCTAGGGACATGCTACGCTTTAGTGGCGAGGGAATTTCAATGTGTACCACTACTGCATACAGGCCGGCCGTTGTGGCCGAGCGCTTCTAGACGCTTCAGTCCGGAACCGTGCTACTGCAATGGTCACAGGTTCGAATGCTGCCTCGGGCATGGATGTGTGAGATGCCCTTAGGTTAGTTACGTTTAAGTAGTTCTAAGTTCTAGGGGACTGATGACCTCAGATGTTAAGTCCCATAGTGCTCAGAGCCATTTGAACTACTGCATACAAGTACATAAATACAAACAAAACATAGTTTTGTAGCTTTCTTCGAGGCGATATCGAAAATCCTTTGGCTAACCTTCGTACAATCATCTTCGGATCCACGAAGCTATGGTGTGAAGCGCAGCTTGTCATAAGTGTGAGGAATTACAGAAAGCTGTGTAGCATCACCGTTGTTGACAAGCTGCCCTCGCAGCAATAGTAATGTCAAACTGAACGTAATCGATATTGAGGGTTTCAGACTGTTTATCTAAGTAAAAGGCAAGAGATGATGAGCGCTGTTCCACCTATACTGAGAAATACGTGCGTCAGGTCACTGTTTCTGAGTAAGATTACTTATTATTTTACATATTAAGAACTCGAATACACAGTGTTAACGTTCCAAGGTAATACTGATTTAACAGTTCGTTATGAACTGGCATTAGAGGCAATGACTTGAACAGTTCATTTCACGATGGCGGGAGCCGGTTCATAACGAAGTATTAAATAAATATTATTGTGGAACACTACTACTGTGTATTCAAGTACATAATATCTCTTTGTTCCTCCAAGAACAGATCTACTATTCCATAAATACTATCATTTCATACTTCATTCCACCAGCTGGTCAGCAGCTATCGCCTACTCAACAACAGTTCCGAGCACAGTGTATCGTTTGTGAGCTGTAACGAGCTTCTACTAACAAGAAGCGACCTATAGTTTTATTTACTGTGTGTATTTCAGTTTAAATTCTTCAATTTGTTACGTATTTGCATTTCTAATAGCCACAACTTCGATGAATATGCTAATACAATAGCCCTATATTTAATAATCTCATAAGACCACTCACTTGACGAAAGACCCATACCAGAAGGAAATGGGAGTAATCCGCTCACATACAAACCCAAATCACTGACGCCGATTTGCAGTAGGACTTTAGAAAATATGCTGGCTTCGAAAATTATTAATTACCTCAAATGTGACGGTCTATTGACACACAGTCACCAAGGATTCAGGAAATACGTTTCTTATGATTCACAACTAGCTCTTTATTCGCACGATGTGAAGAGTGCTGAGGACAGGGGATATCAAATTAATTACTCACTTCTAGACTTCCACAAGACTTTTGATTTCGTTCCTCACAAGTGGCCTCTAACTTATTTGCATGTAACTAGGGTGTCATCGCAATTGTGGACTGGATTTGTAATTTCCTCTCAAGAAGCTCACAGTACGTAGTAATCGACGGAAAACCATCGGGTAAACCGGAAGTGGTATCCGGCGTTCCCTAAGTAAGCGTTATAGGTCCTCTGCTGTTCCATATCTACATAAATGGTTTAGGAGATAATCGGAGCAGCACTCTTTGATTGTTTGCAGATGATGGCATCATTTAGCGTCTTGTGAAGTCATGGGAAGATCAAGACCAACTACAAAATGATTTATACATGACATCTCAATGGTGCAAAAAGTGGAAATTGACTTTAAATAATTAAAAGCGTACTATCACCCACGCGAGTACAAAAACAAATCCGTTTAGTTTCGAGTAGACGACAAATCACATAAATTTATAGGTTCCCAGAAGGAGAATTTCACTCTGCAGCGGAAGATGAGCTGACATGAAACTTCCTGGCAGGTTAAAATTGTGTGCTAGACCGAGACTCAAACTCGGGACCTTTGTCCGTTGTGGGCAAGGGCTCTACCGACTTTTTTTCTATCAGTTTTTTAATGTATTAAAGTAAGAAAATATGGGGTAAAGGTGGTTTGAAGCTTAGACTCAGACTTCAATGCTACTCATTTTTTTATTTTTATTTTATTTATTAATTTATTTCTTTTTTTTTCAATGTCAGACTTACAACCTTTCCTGACATACATTTTGTTGTACTACCGCATAAATAGTGTGTACAATGTCCTAATGTTGACAAATAGTGGCTAGTTAGAAAATTAATTAAGTAAGGAAATGAATAAAACTGAAAATGTCCAAATGAAAGACATGAAGATGGTTCAAAAATGGTTCAAATGGCTGTGAGCACTATGGGACTCAACTGCTGAGGTCATTAGTCCCCTAGAACTTAGAACTAGTTAAACCTAACTAACCTAAGGACATCACAAACATCCATGCCCGAGGCAGGATTCGAACCTGCGACCGTAGCGGTCTCGCGGTTCCAGACTGCAGCGCCTTTAACCGCACGGCCACTTTTTTTTTTTTTTTACTATAGCCCGCTGCGAATTTTTCGATGACTGTCTTCTCGTTGCTGCGTTGTTTCCGTTGTTTGTTCAATCTCATAAAAAATGGAACTGGGAAGAGGTGCTATGTTTATCTTCTCATGTCATCGATAATCCAGCTGCGAGGCGGATTATGGAATGCGCTCCAAAGAAAATTAGAAAAATATTGCCTATATTTAGGGTTCTTGACGATCGCACAATGTCGTTCGTTGAGATAATACCAAAAATCGGGTGCTGTCTTTTCGCCATTACCGAAGAGGTAGTGAACAGCGTGGCCGCTGATCCACGTCACAGAGTTCGTTTTTGCTCTTGGGAAATAAATCTGATCGGGGAAAAGAAGTGATCGGGTAGTTATCCTGTCGGGAGTCGTGCGTGTGAGAAAAGCCAATATCTGACGCACCAAATACCAAACGTCCTTTGCCGACCCGCATTCGAAACGATGTTCATCCGTGTCAATCACTTGGCATGTGGCACACAAGGGTGAATCAGCTAGGTGGATGTGATGTAGGCGGGATTGGCACAACTGTTTCCCATTAACAGTTACGTACCATGCAGATTGCACGTTAGTATCAAGGGTGGTGGCATTCACTGCCTGCCACACAGCGCGCCACTTTGTGTTGGGGTGTTTGCTTTCAATCACATTCGGCGTCCTGTTCAGTTGCATGGCAGCATATACCGCCCTCGTCATCATCAAGCGTGTGGGTAGTAGTGCGTTGCGGATGTAGCTTAATTCAAGGAAGAACTGGCTAATGTAGAAGAAAGGTGCTGGGATGTCCGATATCATCACAGGGGGTGCGAGTGAGATTGGTCGTAAGGCTTCCAGTAAGAGACTTGTGAGGCACGTCGGACTTCGTCGCCACAGTTGCAGGTGACAGCTGACGAACAGAGCCTTCGCTCTGTTCTGAACATGACAAAGGCCTAAACCTCTCTGCTCCTCGGGAGGGTTAGGGACTCGTAACGAATCTTAAATAACATGCCCGTATTAACAAAGGATCCCAAAACCGCCAACATGCGGTGAGCCAGGGTAGGTGGTACGGGGAGTATCTGTGCAAAATGGGGGATACGTGACGCCAAATAGACGTTAGCATATCGTGTCCGTTGCAGGAGGTCTAGATGTCGCAGACGGTGGTCACTTATTCCTGCTCTCATCTGATTCAATAAACGCCTGTAGTTAAGGGCTGTTGAACGCTTCATGTCAGATGTGAAATCAATGCCAAGACAGCGGATTGTGTCACTGATTCTTAGCGGTGCGACACTCTCGTCGGGTAGGCCTCTGCCTATAGACAGGGCGTGTGATTTGTGGAGATTGAGATGGCTCCGCCGTAGGTCGCCACCCACGCCAGTGCTGCACGAACTTCGTCATTATTGCGAAGAAGGAGTACCAGATCATCCGCATAGGCAGTGCAGCAAAAAGTGTGTCCACCAAGGGATATTCCAGTCAGGCGTTGTCGGAGGCCGCAGAGGAGTGGTTCCAAGACGAGGGCGTACAATATCGCCGAAAGAGGGCAGCCTTGTCGCACCGATCGCTGGATCTGTATCGGCGGCGTAAGACGGCCATTATATAACACCTTGGACGTCACGCCGCGTAGGAGACGCATCAGTACATTAACTATGACGTCCGGATATCCCATGTGTCGCAGTACCTCCATCAAAAATGTGTGGTCGACTCTGTCAAAGGCCTGGCTAAAGTCGAGCGAGGCCAAAAATCCTGGCAGTTGGCGAGCTTTGGCTAGCGCGATCATATCTCTATATCGGCACAATGCAGTGCGAATATTATGGTCACCACCTAACGATGCCTGGACCTGCGACACAACACATCGTACTGATCGCTTTAGGCGTGCCGCCAGAAGCCGGGTGAAAATCTTCAAGTCACTGTTGAGTAAGGTCAAGGGCCGATAGTCACTGATCCTGGATCCGCTTCGTGGTTTGTGTATAGGCACAATCAGTCCTTCTAGGAAGGCCCCAGGTATCTGCGTCGTGGGAGACATAAGATCGCGGCAAATATCAGTCCATGCTGGTGCCAGCAATTGTTGATACGTCCGGTAAAATTCCAGAGGAAGGCCATCAGGTCCCGGGGACTTATGAGCAGCCCCAGCCTGTATTGCTTCAATGATTTCCTCTTCCGTTACATCTGCAGTCAAATCCGCCGCCGCTGTCGGAGAGATCGAGCCATAAGTGAGTTGAGAGACTTCGGCGATCACCTCTGGGGGATGTCGATGTTCCGAGTACAGCCTAGTGTAGTGAGCATGAAGGGCGTTTCCTATGTCGCGCTGGGTATCAAGGCGTCGTCCGTCCTCCGTCGTGATAGCTTGGATCAGTGTCCTGCGTCGGCGACGTCGTTCTGCAATGACGTGGTACATAGACGGTTCCTCCTGGGCCACTCTGTCTTGAGTGCGCGCTCTGACGATCACACCCTCAAGGTGGCAACGTGTTAATCTGATGATCTGTGCCTTGGCACGGTTCACTGTCACCTGCCGTGCAGGTGAGTACGGCAGTGTTGTACATTCCCTTAAGATGCTGTAGTAAAAGTCCATGGTATGTCTCTTCCATGCTGCAACATCTCGGCCGTAGCCTATCAAGGTCTTCCGGAGGGCTGGTTTGGCGCAGAGTAACCACCACGACAGTGTAGACCGGTAGGTACCACGCCGGCGGCTACAAGAGTCCCACGTGTTCTCTATAAGGCGGCGGCATTCCTGAGAAGCGAGGTGGGCGACGTTCAACTTCCAAAGACCACGGCTGTGCCATACCTTCTGGCGGCCGAGGGTAATAGCGCAGATGTAGGCCTCGTGGTCAGAAAAAGCTGTGGGCCAAACTTCGGCAGCTCTTGTCCCCACAGCTATGGAACGCGAGATGTAAATCCGGTCGATGCGGCTGGAGGAATGGCTGGTGTAGTGAGTAAATCCGGGCCGATCGCCACAAACATGTTCCCACGAGTCCACCAATTGAAGATTATTTATAATTGTCGTAAGTTCTGCGCAGGGAGAATGATGTGGTAACTGATCCTTAGGTGCTTGGCTACAGTTAAAGTCCCCTCCCATTATCAAGGCGTCCTGACGGCCCATAAAGAGGGGCGTGATTGTATGAGCGAAAAAGGTGGATCGTTCGCGACGCCGACCAGATCCTGACGGTGCATAGATGTTAATAAGTTTGACTCCTTGGATAGTAAGAGCCATGCCTCTGGCGTCAGGGAGATACTCGACGTCTTCTGCGGATATACCTTCGCGGAGGAGGATCGCCACACCACTGCCATTGGCAGACGCATGTGAGACCCAAGTCGTGTAGCCATAGGGTCCCTTGAAGTCTGTGACATACACCTCTTGAAGGAGCGCAATGTCGATGTCTGCTGCGTTGAGCAGGTCCTGTAGCATCTTTAGTTTATGTCGGGCACGCATGTTGTTGATGTTAATCGTCGCTAGACGGTACGTTTGGTCAGCCAGGTCGGCCACTGGGTTGTGTAGGAGGCCAGGTGTGGGCGGCAGGGGCGGCCTCACAGAGGCTGACGATACAGCCGTAGTCACTGTTGTTGGTCGGTGCTGGGTACAGCCGCGGGAGCATCTCTGCCTTCGGCATCCTCCTGGTGCTGTGGCTCATCCTCGACATCATCCGCCCAAGAATCAGATGCAGCAATTGGTAACTGTTGATGAGTGCTGTCAGTAGAGCGCTCTCGCGCATGTTCAGTAGCAGAAGTGATGTTGTCAGACTGAGGCGCAGAAATTGTATCAGCCGTAGCATCGTGACGGGAAGGGTGCGTTGTGGTGGTAGAGTCCTGATTGTCGTCCGACGCCGGATGTTCGTCCGGGTCACACATCCGAAGCACGCAATCATCGGATGGCGTATGGCGCAGTTTCTTGCGTTTTCGAGGGGACCGTTGTTTCCGGACATGTTGTTCTGAGTCAGAATGCGGGCGACAATCATCTGATGCGGTCTCCATTGGTAGGAAGGCAGAAGTCGGGACAATTTTCGTTTCTACTTCCATCTTCTCTTTAGGCTCGTCTTGGTGGCACAATTGATCACCGTCTTGAGGCAAGTCTGCCGATGACGTCGTAGAGGGGGATATGCTGTCCCCCACACTGTCATCGACCACTGACTGCAATAAGGTGTTTCGATCCTGGGCAGGAACAGCTGTTGCGGTTGCAGCCGCTGCATACGTGATGGGGAGTGAAGTAGGCGTCGCCGGGGATGGAACTTCACCAACCGGTGTCTGCGTCAGTCGGCGTTGAATGCAGGCCGATCGGACATGTCCTTCCTGGCCACAGCCGGCGCAAGTACGCGGTTGTCCGTCGTACATGACAATGGCCCTGCAGCCGCCAATTACTAAATACACTCCTGGAAATTGAAATAAGAACACCGTGAATCCATTGTCCCAGGATGGGGAAACTTTATTGACACATTCCTGGGGTCAGATACATCACATGATCACACTGACAGAACCACAGGCACATAGACACAGGCAACAGAGCATGCACAATGTCGACACTAGTACAGTGTATATCCACCTTTCGCAGCAATGCAGGCTGCTATTCTCCCATGGAGACGATCGCAGAGATGCTGGATGTAGTCCTGTGGAACGGCTTGCCATGCCATTTCAGCCTGGCGCCTCAGTTGGACCAGCGTTCGTGCTGCACGTGCAGACCGCGTGAGACGACGCTTCATCCAGTCCCAAACATGCTCAATGGGGGACAGATCCGGAGATCTTGCTGGCCAGGGTAGTTGACTTACACCTTCTAGAGCACGTTGGGTGGCACGGGATACATGCGGACGTGCATTGTCCTGTTGGAACAGCAAGTTCCCTTGCCGGTCTAGGATTGGTAGAACGATGGGTTCGATGACGGTTTGGATGTACCGTGCACTATTCAGTGTCCCCTCGACGATCACCAGTGGTGTACGGCCAGTGTAGGAGATCGCTCCCCACACCATGATACCGGGTGTTGGCCCTGTGTGCCTCGGTCGTATGCAGTCCTGATTGTGGCGCTCACCTGCACGGCGCCAAACACGCATACGACCATCATTGGCACCAAGGCAGAAGCGACTCTCATCGCTGAAGACGATACGTCTCCATTCGTCCCTCCATTCACGCCTGTCGCGACACCACTGGAGGCGGGCTGCACGATGTTGGGGCGTGAGCGGAAGACGGCCTAACGGTGTGCGGGACCGTAGCCCAGCTTCATGGAGACGGTTGCGAATGGTCCTCACCGATACCCCAGGAGCAACAGTGTCCCTAATTTGCTGGGAAGTGGCGGTGCGGTCCCCTACGGCACTGCGTAGGATCCTACGGTCTTGGCGAGCATCCGTGCGTCGCTGCGGTCCGGTCCCAGGTCGACGGGCACGTGCACCTTCCGCCGACCACTGGCGACAACATCGATGTACTGTGGAGACCTCACGCCCCACGTGTTGAGCAATTCGGCGGTACGTCCACCCGGCCTCCCGCATGCCCACTATACGCCCTCGCTCAAAGTCCGTCAACTGCACATACGGTTCACGTCCACGCTGTCGCGGAATGCTACCAGTGTTAAAGACTGCGATGGAGCTCCGTATGCCACGGCAAACTGGCTGACACTGACGGCGATGGTGCACAACTGCTGCGCAGCTAGCGCCATTCAACGGCCAACACCGCAGTTCCTGGTGTGTCCGCTGTGCCGTGCGTGTGATCATTGCTTGTACAGCCCTCTCGCAGTGTCCGGAGCAAGTATGGTGGGTCTGACACACCGGTGTCAATGTGTTCTTTTTTCCATTTCCAGGAGTGTAGGATGGCACATGCTTCGTCAGTTCAATCTTAATTTGTCGCACTCCATTTAAGACGGGGTACGTTTCAAACGTTTGCCATTTTTCAGCCAAGTGGCTTAGCACGTTGCCGTACGGTTTGAAAGCTGTCATCACAACATCTGGCGGGACTTCGAATGGCAGCTCGAAGACCCTCAGAGTGCGAAGGCCTAATCCAGCGTGGTCGATCGTGACAGTTCCTATGTGACCATCAGAATGCTTGAATTTAAGTCCATGAGCGTGTCGACACACAACATCAGTGCACGCCTTTTCATTGATCATTTTTATGTAGACGGCACTTTGTGTGATAGAAAAGTGGATCCCAATGATGTCTTGAGGTGCAATATGAAGTTCTTCCCGGATGAAACGTTCAATGTCAAGTGCTCGAGGTCTTGCATAGTCCGCCTGAAATGTGATCTTAATGGTGGACTTGCGATACGAGTGCGCCATGGCACTACCGAGACACGGACGCGTGACACTCGCCGCTGCGGAAGGTAAACAGCAAACACTCGCACGCTACACAGGGGGACACAGGCACGACGACCTTGCCCCACCGCTGCTAACAGCGGACTCTCCATTTCGGCCGGCAAGAGACATGAAGACATCGCGGATAGTTCAAATACAAAAGAAACATGCTCCTGTAGCAATTAAATGAAATTCGTGTCGGGGGCGACACCTGCTCACGACCCGACGTTCGATAGAGCAAAAGAGCCATCTATCGACTCGTTCTCCAGACGTTGGTGTAAGACTCGAAATTAACTAAGGGTCCGTAAGTGTGATCGATGTCTATCTCGGCTTCTTCGTCTATCTCATCTCTCACCCGTCACACCCCATCTGGCCGGCGGGTCGGTAAATGTAAGTCGCAAGTAATTAACGAAGTCTTGCCTATATTTCTTATGCTGTTGCAGCTTCATGTGTCCATCCAGGAGAAAATGCCAAAAATCCATTTTGTCCTTTTCCGATTCGTTATAGACGTAGCCCACAACCATTCCCCGTACCCATATCACTGCATTGGTTTTTTGCACCGGAAAATAAGATTCTTGGGGGAAAAAAAGTGTGTCTGATGAAACTGTGTGAGGGGCGGAGCGTAACAGGAACGCCAACATCTGTTGTGCCGAGTGCCACACCGGAGCCGTCCCCACTACATGCTAAACGATGTTCATCAGTGTCCACTGTTGCGCAGCCTAAACATAGCCACTGTTGCGCATCCTAAACATAGTGGAGTGACTGTACCGACTGAGCTACCCAGGCACGACTTATGCTCCCTCCTCAAAGCTTCAATTCTTCCAGTACCTCATCTCCTACCTCCCAAACTTCACAGAAGCTCCTCTATGAAACTTTCAGAACTAACACTGCTGTCTACTAGGACGGGTCGTGAGTCGTGCTTGGATAGATCAGTCGAATGAGCACTTTCTCGCGAAAGACGGAGGTCCTGAATTCGAATCTACGACCGGCATACAGTTTTAATCTGCCAGGAAATTTCAATATATCAATATATAGATTCTCAATTTAATTAAATATCTAGGAATTCCAATTTAAAGAGACTGCTTGAACTACGCTTGTTCGTCCTGTGCTGTATGGGATCGTTACTACACATATTACATGGAGGGCATCGAAAAGGTTCAATGAAGGGAAACTCGTTCACTATTATCACGAAATTGGAGAGAGTGACACGGATACCATAACCGACTTGGGATGTTTATCATTAAAAGGAAGGCGCTTTTCGTTAAGATGAGGTCTTTTCACGAAGTTCCAATAACTAACTTTCTCCTCTGAATGTGAAAATATTTCATTGTTGCGAACCTGCATAGGGTGATCAAGAGGAAATGTCGAAGGATGTTAACCACTGTGTAAGACAAAGTCGCCTCCAACAGCAGAATCTTAATGGTATGCGCTAGTATTGCACTGTTCCACAATGGAACACCAGATGTGTGTGGGTGGACTCGATATTGTTTGAAGTATTCATTATTATATCTCTCTTAATGGTACTTGGAAACTGAATAATAACTATTTGTCCTTGCATTCAGACATTGTATTCATTTATTGTCTCGAACAAAAATAGACCATTTTCGGTTTACCTGAAAACTGATATATCATGTTCGTGTCCAGAGAATGATGTAAAATATGCGAAGCTATATCTACACACGTTAATTATTCAATCGGACAGTTTGGGAAGTAATGATAGCTAGAGAGAAAGTGAGAAACGAGTGTCTATCATAAAAAGATATTGTGTAATCAACAAATAATTATAGTGAAGTTATTACTGCAGAAAATAACGTGGGAAGGTGACAGTGACTTCAATGTTGAAGCAGTTAGTAGTTTTTAAACGTGACTGTGGAATTTTCAATACTGCCACTGCCACTGAATTACATTAGCACTAAAGACAGTCGCTTTCGAAAAGGTCAGCACGGCGATTCGGACTGATAAAAGAACTCCTTCTTATGGTCGTGTTTAATGATGTTATTAGTTCATAGAAGAGTCAGCTGATACAGACGAAGGTATACTTCTACTGTAAAAGACTTCCTATTTTGAAACACAACTACCATTTGTTAATATGCTATTTACCTGGTGTGCAGAAACTGGTACTTAGTTTTCATGTGCGATTATGCTCCCTAATTGTGGCCAACGTAACAATAATGTGGATTTATAAAACAGGTGGTTTTCTGAAACTACTAGTTTGAGGCCATTGACATCAGGAGAATTATTCATTGTAGTATACAATATTAATTATTATTATCATAAATTATTGACAGTGTCTGTAATTACTGAATTTTATAATTATGCTGATTCACTATTTCTGAAACAATGGGAGACAAAGAAGTACCTAATCTTGTTACTGTCCGACTGTCTGGCCATCTAGGTTCTACATTGGTAATTAAATCCATAATTGTTTAAAGTAACTGAATATTATTCAGTATTTGAAAATTTTTTCTATTTATGAACCTTTCCAGGTCAAATTAGTGTTGAAAAAGACTGCGTGCGGCATCACAGTATAACTAGATAATTGTTCAACATCTGAATATATTTAAAAATGAAATTCCTTCATCTTTAATAAGGTCGCTTTAATATCTCGGTAAACCTAAAATTACTGGACAATGATTTGATGCTATTCACAGCTCATAAAAAAATGGTCACATCCACACAAATACTTTAAATCACGGCTGATAACATAATTCAGTAAATGTCGTTTAGTTTTATGCACAGCGGTGATGGCTGAGCTTTGTGGTTGTGGAATCACATTGTAGAAACATGTACACTAATGGGTAATAAACCTTGAAACCCCTTTTTGGTTTTCACTTTTTTAAGCATCGATGCCTTTCCATCTCTCGCTTATCTTCAAATTAGATCAATGCGGTGATACACTTATTAAGCTATTGCCCATAGTATATTGAATAATGTGCAAAACGACATCTACAGTTAACCTATTATACAAGAAGGACCGAAACACATGTGTAAGTCAATTATATGGCTAATGTTGAAGTGCATAAGGCGACATATCATGTATTATTCATGTCACAGTGTAGTTTATCACGGCTTCTGATATTAAAACAGATGTTTTCATATTCACTTCAAAAGTACCTAACAAAAAGATACAAGTTATTCCTGTGACTTCCCAAGGACATGTTTCACAACAAGAATTTTAAGTAATTTACACTAATATGGTGTCATTGGAAATGCTGATAATCTAACAAGAATTTTTTTATCACAAACCAAATTACATCATCAGGAAAGAGCATCATTTTAGATCACCCTCTTCTCAAAAAAAAAAAAAAAATGTTTGAAATGGCTCTGAGCACTATGCGATTTAACTTCTGAGGTCATCAGTCGCCTAGAACATAGAACTAAATAAACCGAACTAACCTAAAGACATCACACACATCCATGCCCGAGGCAGGATTCGAACCTGCGACGTAGCGGTCGCTCGGCTCCAGACTGTAGCGCCTAGAACCGCACGGCCACTCCGACCGGCTCATCCTCTTCTACACAGAAGTAATTATGTGCGGTGACTCCAGAGAGTCCTTAAATATTTCTCTAGCATACAAGGATTTACTCTCAGTTGCATTGGCATATGGTGATTTTATTGTGTTTGCGACAAACTGCAAATCAAAACAGCTTTAGAAACATAGGATGATGAAATTGAGGTGGCCATTAACAAACACCTTATAACCAATTAACTGTCATTAACGTTCGAAAAAGGCCGTTATGCGCAGATCAGAAATGGTATGCGGTTTGCATGCATGCTGAATGTACCAGGTGACACCAGAAAGAAAGAACAGATTTCAGTTTTTTATTAAAGATAAACTATATAAGATAGAAACACACTGCGCATGTTGTAACACCGAAAATGCAGATAAAATACCTTCTGCACCTAACAAATATTTGTCGCAGTTTAATATCCGTTGATAATGGGTACTTTTTATTCTGAATCTGTGAGCTGTATTACAGCAACTATATTTAGTATGTAATCGATGCAATAGTGTATTTATTTCTGACTGTATATAACTGATTGTAAATATAATGAAAATATTGTTAATTGCTGGGTCGTAGCCAAGACAACATTATTTAAACGTATCGATAGCAACGACGAAATGTCAACAGCTGTATGGTTTTTATTTTTGAGGGTGGAGAGTCTCTGTCGCGTTGCAAGTACAGAGGCGGCAGAGCAGTTTGAGTCATGAAAGAGTGCGGAAGTGTTTGTTGGGCGCTCCCGCAGACGCTGGGTGCAGCTATGGTCGTGCCAGTGTAGACGTGCATAATTCGTTAACTCGCGAATATTGAGAGCGCGGTTCGAGTGGACAGGCGGAGGAAGCTGCAATTCTAACTACTGCCTGTCCGATAATTATCCGTGGCTCTGGAGCGACTCGGCGTTCTCATCTAGCAGCAGCACCAGCGGTGGCTCAGCAGTGTGGTCGGCTACATTCTTATCGTCCACACTGCTACAACATGCTAAGACTGTTAAATGAGAAATTATAAACTGACATACGCATTACCCAGTGACAATTCTTTCATAAAGTATGACTACCTTGAATAATAAACTGCAATAGTTAGGGCACCTGTGTTGTCACTGTCCTCAGACATTATCGTCAGACAGGGTAACATTCCTTTCCATGCATCACAGTGTGTCGTAAGAACATGAAAACTGATTAATTATTTACCGCCAGTTTTGTGTGTTTGCTAATGACCAATTTCAGTTAAAATTTTTCTTCCTCAGTACGTGTTCATTCTTGTATTTCATAATACACTCCTGGAAATTGAAATAAGAACACCGTGAATTCATTGTCCCAGGAAGGGGAAACTTTATTGATACATTCCTGGGGTCAGATACATCACATGATCACACTGACAGAACCACAGGCACATAGACACAGGCAACAGAGCATGCACAATGTCGGCACTAGTACAGTGTATATCCACCTTTCGCAGCAATGCAGGCTGCTATTCTCCCATGGAGACGATCGTAGAGATGCTGGATGTAGTCCTGTGGAACGGCTTCCCATGCCATTTCCACCTGGCGCCTCAGTTGGACCAGCTTCGTGCTGGACGTGCAGACCGCGTGAGACGACGCTTCATCCAGTCCCAAACATGCTCAATGGGGGACAGATCCGGAGATCTTGCTGGCCAGGGTAGTTGACTTACACCTTCTAGAGCACGTTGGGTGGCACGGGATACATGCGGAAGTGCATTGTCCTGTTGGAACAGCAAGTTCCCTTGCCGGTCTAGGAATGGTAGAACGATGGGTTCGATGACGGTTTGGATGTACCGTGCACTATTCAGTGTCCCCTCGACGATCACCAGTGGTGTACGGCCAGTGTAGGAGATCGCTCCCCACACCATGATGCCGGGTGTTGGCCCTGTGTGCCTCGGTCGTATGCAGTCCTGATTGTGGCGCTCACCTGCACGGCGCCAAACACGCATACGACCATCGTCGGCACCAAGGCAGAAGCGACTCTCATCGCTGAAGACGACACGTCTCCATTCGTCCCTCCATTCACGCCTGTCGCGACACCACTGGAGGCGGGCTGCACGATGTTGGGGCGTGAGCGGAAGACGGCCTAACGGTGTGCGGGACCGTAGCCCAGCTTCATGGAGACGGTTGCGAATGGTCCTCGCTGATACCCCAGGAGCAACAGTGTCCCTAATTTGCTGGGAAGTGGCGGTGCGGTCCCCTACGGCACTGCGTAGGATCCTACGGTCTTGGCGTGCATCCGTGCGTCGCTGCGGTCCGGTCCCAGGTCGACGGGCACGTGCACCTTCCGCCGACCACTGGCGACAACATCGATGTACTGTGGAGACCTCACGCCCCACGTGTTGAGCAATTCGGCGGTACGTCCACCCGGCCTCCCGCATGCCCACTATACGCCCTCGCTCAAAGTCCGTCAACTGCACATACGGTTCACGTCCACGCTGTCGCGGCATGCTACCAGTGTTAAAGACTGCGATGGAGCTCCGTATGCCACGGCAAACTGGCTGACACTGACGGCGGCGGTGCACAAATGCTGCGCAGCTAGCGCCATTCGACGGCCAACACCGCGGTTCCTGGTGTGTCCGCTGTGCCGTGCGTGTGATCATTGCTTGTACAGCCCTCTCGCAGTGTCCGGAGCAAGTATGGTGGGTCTGACACACCGGTGTCAATGTGTTCTTTTTTCCATTTCCAGGAGTGTAGATGCTTAACTAAATTGCAGTTTTCAATATTAACTTCATTCACTGAAAGTAACGTAAAATTCCACTGGCAAAACTAATAACTAAAGATACAGCACAATTTAAAAGCGTACAATTTTATTTGTTCTGTATTTATCTTAGCGAGTGCATTCTGCTGGCTGGGTATGTGTTTTAATGTTTTTATATTAAAAGTAAAATCAATTTCTCATTTGCTTAAAAGGAATTCAGTTCATACTTTCAATAACCAAAAGTAAATTGCTTGCTCTTTTCTACATTTTTCATTACGTTACACTGAGGTTATTGAAAGTACCTTTTTTTACGTAACAAAATTTTAGTTACATTTATTTAACCAGTAACTCCAATTAACTTTACTTTCAAAATTTAGTATTTCGAAAGAAGTAACTGCAAACTCAGGGCTCTCTGGTTCATATATTTTCTCGTGAACTGTTGTGCCGTGGAAAAGCGTGACAATCTTGTGCTGCCAAGCCAGTGATTATTTGCTTACATTCCTTTGTCATTACCTGCCGTAAAATTCTGGGGGCTAATTGCCCTAGTGGGCTGAAAACCCCTTTTTAGATAATCGGTACTTTTTGTGCTATTAGTATCTTTTTGTTTTTTGTTTTTGAATAATGCGTGGTCCCCCTTTCCGCCCTGTGTTGTTCGTGAGGGATTGCACTATATTCCACCCATTTCAAAATTATCATCGGTATTTAACTAAAGTTTAGAATGGATTCTTCCTTCAGAAAAGTCTGTTGTACACTTTCCTCCAACTAACCGGAGATATTTTCCTTCGGTAGCGATAGCCTTACTCGCTGAAAAATTTTATTAGTTGTATGCGATCACGGTCAGTTATATCGAAATTCAATAGGCCTATTACGGAGGGGTAGGTGTCAATGCCACAAGATAGAGGAAGTTTCAATGTTTTGATGAAGCTGTCCTGTTGTTTATTTGCAAGCAACATGGCGTTTACACCACAAGAGAAAACATTTTGTGTGTTGCAATTTGTGCGAAGCTACTCCATTGTTCTAGTACAGCCCGCATTCGCCGTCGATTCAGCAAGAAGCCGCCTCTGCACAAGTAGATTTATACATAGAAAATTCTTGGAGGTTGGTTTCATATACACGCCCGATGAAAATGAGATGCGTATTCGAGATGCGTTCACACGAGCCCTCAGAAGTGCACAAGACGGGCAGGCCAGGCAGTTTAACTTCCTCAAAAAACGGTGTCGAGTGTTCTGAAACGACGCTTACATAAGAAACTTTAGAAGTTGGAATTACTGCAGCAATTAAGTTTAGGTGACCATAACAGAACGTACGAAGTTTGCACTTTAATTCTGCATGATATGGCAGACGACACTTTTTCCGGACGTCTCATCTTTTCGGACGAATCGAAGTTTTATCTAACGTGTAAAGTAAACAGCCATAATTTAAGAATTTCGTGGACACAAAACCCTGGCGTCGTCGTCTCACATGAAAGAGACTTACAGAAATTGAATGTGCTTTTTACCGTTTCTGTTCACCTTTCTTTTTTGCGGAGTAAATTGTGACACGGATGCCTTACCTGGACATGCTACAAAACTGGTTGCTTCTCCAACTTCACGAAGAGTCCAATGATTTCATTTTTCTACATGATGGCGCTCCGTCTCACTTTTAACCTTGAGGTGCGGCGTTATCTCAACAACATCATCCCACAATGTTGGAGTGGAAAAGGTGGACGACAAGATCTTGTTAATTGATTTTGACTTCCCAGGTCATCAGATCTCGCACACTGCGGTTTTTTTCTGAGGCAGGACATAAATGGCAAAATCTTTGTCCTACCTACAGCAGCGACTCTTCAAGAGCTGAGAAGTCGAATTGTAGAAGCCGCAGGTTCAGTGAACTGGTACTTATTGATTAAATGTTTCTAGACCAACACATTGTGTGCATGTTGAGTGTATGAACTTTTAACCTTCCTCCATCCAGTGACATGCACAACGTGTTCATATCTTTCAAAGTTTGTCTGTATTAAATAACTGAAATCTGTTTTTTTTTTTCGAAATACCGTGTACATACAAAAAATTACGACGCCGTGGGGAGAATTGAATTACAATGTTGTTAATAATCTCAGTTGAGAAAAGAATATGCCAGAACAGCTGAAGCGCTTAAATAAATATTTACCTACAACGCGCAATTAGCCAGACACAGAGATAATAAAGGACGACATTCTACAGCTGTATGCGATAAAACGCAGCCGTGTACATTACGCTAGAGGGTGTTACTTCACGTACATGGCAATAATAACTAAATGTGAAATGATGATTGTGTGTGTTAGTATTCAACCTGTCTTGGTTTTAATAGGTTTCACAAATGTTTTACTCTGAATATACTTTGCAGCGTTTTAAAAATTTGTAAATTATTATGTGAACTGTAGTGTTTGAAAATTTAGCGATTGTGAAGGACTAATAGAGGCCGCGATATTATTTTGTATCTGTATTGGGACAGCACAAGAAATATATCACATACGCTTCCTTTACGAATAATAGGTACGAAACAGTGGACAGATGATGGAACGCTGAACGTATACACGACTCATAGAGGGGCGGGTGAGGGGGTGGGGGTGGGGGGTGACAAGACAGAATAAAAGTGTCTGCACATGTATCAGGTCAAGTAATGTTTGACATCGGTCCTTTCAGTGAGGAATGTGTACCAGGTGTCTAGATACTTTGACGGATCATTGCTGCATTAAAATTAATAAGTACGCAGTCACTTTAAGGTTGTTTGTAATGGTTTTAGACTATCAGGCCATGTATTGACTTATGTTGATATTGGAATACACAAAAGCTTCATGTGTGTAATTGTGGGTTAATTAGATCCATTTTTTCTGCATACTGGTCAAATGATGGCACCCACAAGCTGAAACTGGTAATCCTATGAAATTTTTAATTGTGTTCATGAATCTTATTGTAATACTATCCGTAAATATAGCCCGCCAGCACTAATAGTCTGCAAATGAGACACTGACGCCGGAAATGCCCTTCGTTGGCAGAACGAACGGGTGCCAGACTCTCTCGTGGAATCTAGGTCTGTAGTGAGGCAGTGTCGTATCGAAACTCGAAAAGCGTTATGCGGCAAGTCGCAACGCTTATGCTAATGCTATACCTTTTTTTGCGATGTGAGCTTAATACAGTAAAAACAGTGCGCAGTAACGTTTACAGGCGTCTGTAGCATCCTGTAATACACTCCTGGAAATTGAAAAAAGAACACCGTGAATTCATTGTCCCAGGAAGGGGAAACTTTATTGACACATTCCTGGGGTCAGATACATCACATGATCACACTGACAGAACCACAGGCACATAGACACAGGCAACAGAGCATGCACAATGTCGGCACTAGTACAGTGTATATCCACCTTTCGCAGCAATGCAGGCTGCTATTCTCCCATGGAGACGATCGTAGAGATGCTGGATGTAGTCCTGTGGAACGGCTTGCCATGCCATTTCCACCTGGCGCCTCAGTTGGACCAGCGTTCGTGCTGGACGTGCACACCGCGTGAGACGACGCTTCATCCAGTCCCAAACATGCTCAATGGGGGACAGATCCGGAGATCTTGCTGGCCAGGGTAGTTGACTTACACCTTCTATAGCACGTTGGGTGGCACGGGATACATGCGGACGTGCATTGTCCTGTTGGAACAGCAAGTTCCCTTGCCGGTCTAGGAATGGTAGAACGATGGGTTCGATGACGGTTTGGATGTACCGTGCACTATTCAGTGTCCCCTCGACGATCACCAGTGGTGTACGGCCAGTGTAGGAGATCGCTCCCCACACCGTGATGCCGGGTGTTGGCCCTGTGTGCCTCGGTCGTATGCAGTCCTGATTGTGGCGCTCACCTGCACGGCGCCAAACACGCATACGACCATCATTGGCACCAAGGCAGAAGCGACTCTCATCGCTGAAGACGACACGTCTCCATTCGTCCCTCCATTCACGCCTGTCGCGACACCACTGGAGGCGGGCTGCACGATGTTGGGGCGTGAGCGGAAGACGGCCTAACGGTGTGCGGGACCGTAGCCCAGCTTCATGGAGACGGTTGCGAATGGTCCTCGCCGATACCCCAGGAGCAACAGTGTCCCTAATTTGCTGGGGAGTGGCGGTGCGGTCCCCTACGGCACTGCGTAGGATCCTACGGTCTTGGCGTGCATCCGTGCATCGCTGCGGTCCGGTCCCAGGTCGACGGGCACGTGCACCTTCCGCCGACCACTGGCGACAACATCGATGTACTGTGGAGACCTCACGCCACACGTGTTGAGCAATTCGGCGGTACGTCCACCCGGCCTCCCGCATGCCCACTATACGCCCTCGCTCAAAGTCCGTCAACTGCACATACGGTTCACGTCCACGCTGTCGCGGCATGCTACCAGTGTTAAAGACTGCGATGGAGCTCCGTATGCCACGGCAAACTGGCTGACACTGACGGCGGCGGTGCACAAATGCTGCGCAGCTAGCGCCATTCGACGGCCAACACCGCGGTTCCTGGTGTGTCCGCTGTGCCGTGCGTGTGATCATTGCTTGTACAGCCCTCTCGCAGTGTCCGGAGCAAGTATGGTGGGTCTGACACACTGGTGTCAATGTGTTCTTTTTTCCATTTCCAGGAGTGTAATTTTGAAATGCTACAGTCCCGAGTGGTAGTCATGAACTGTTGTCGAGACATGAATAACGGTATTTGGAAACTCCATTAATGTTATGGGAATGGACTGTACCTCTGAGGTAGAATCATTTAGCTAACAGCGAGGCTGTATTATTTAAAATCTTTATTTCGGTGCTAGATCACAAAAATATCCCGAGTTTAAATTTTCGTTTATGAATGATTAATTATGCGCCCTGGCCACAAATACGATTTTATCTGTATAATGGAACTAATCGTTTTTAAACGAACTGATCAGCTGGTTAATTTAGCAGCCCGTATAGCGTAAAGTGAAGCGCAGCTAGCTTGCCATACAGAAAAACGAGCCACGCCAGGATAGATTTCACGCGCCGTGTCAACGACAGTGGCTGGGCACCGGTGAGGCTGGGTGTGGCTCCTAGGCGGTTTCCCAAGCTCAATTAGGCAAATTCTGGGCCGGTTCCCACTTTCCACCTGATAATATACGCTATGCAGTCAGGCAAAACACGAGGCCACACAGAATTAAGTTTACACGAATCACGGACAGGGGACGTACGCGACTTCCCTCCCGCAGGTAATTGAGTACTGCGGCTACGGCAAGGGCATCCGGCAGCAAAGTTAAAATAAAATAAATCTGAGAAATCCTGTGTACAGCGGACCTTGTCCTAAACGCGGTTAACGCAAACTAAAAGAAGAATATTAACAGCAATTGGTTCATTTCATTGAAAGTTTGTCAGAATATGCTGAAATGAGTTTTTGAAGTCGTGGTACATCATTAGAAAATTCGTCCTACTGCATATGTAGTGACCTGTTTCAGCTGAAACCTAGGTAGTGAATGCAGCCGGTGTTCCATTGAAATGTGAGCCAAGCGTAAACTGTGTGTTTCGCTGAGGTTGTACATTAGGTAAGAGCAAAGTTTTATTCTCTGAAAACGGTAAAGAAACGACACATTTGCCTGGTCAACAACAAAGATAATTTTGAACACGAGAAAGAACTCTTCGGGAAATGTAAAAGTCTGCTACGTGATAAAAAATGGGAGTGAGGAAAAATCCACAGGTGCTGTTCTCCAAAGATATTTTGAGGATAAAATAATATGAGAGACAAACAAGAAATTTGAAAAGTGGCGATCCACTAATAAATTTTATGTTAGTAGGTAGGCTTCCAAGACCGGTCCTAACCTGAAGACAATCCCTTCACGAGTTTGGTCGTGCCTTTATGAAACAGTAATACAACCAGGTCCGGCCCGATAGCTGAGTGGTCAGCGCGGCGGTCTGTCACGCCAAGGGCCCCGGGTTCGATTCCCGGCTTGGTAGGAGGTATTCCCCACTCAGCGACTGGGTGTTGTGTTGTCCTCATTATCGTTTCATTATCACCAGTGGAAGGTAACGGGAAACCACCACTGGAATCCCTTCCCTAGAGGCTCATGCGGTGGGCCTCTCTTACGAGGCTTCCCCCATGACAAGACCTGCCGTAACGCAGAACACTAAGTTTAAGTCTTAATGGAACCAGAAAGCTGACGTTTCAAGTGTCTCTCCAGAGGAGCAACTTGTGTAAAAATTATTAATTACAGACATTTAAGATAAGTTTCAATAATAATACATTCCTGTCTCAAAAGAAACAACTTTTATCTAATATGAAACACTCATTCCGGGATAAACCTTTCACTGCACAGTGGCAGCGGATGGCGTGCTGTGTCGAAACTTGCTGATAGGTTTAATATGTGTGCCACACCAGTAGTAAGATTATACGAGTAATAGTCTTTAATGCAATTAGTGAATAGATAACATTGTATATCAATATAAATCCGTTCTCCCCACTCATTTACCTACAAACCTCCCTCCCGCGTTATTTTGCGCGACCTGTACGCGCAACCGCTACTCTAGTACCCCGGTGCCGCGTTATTTTGCGCGAGATGTACGCACCGCCATTATTCTAGTACGCCGGTCTCACGTTATTTTGCGCGAGCTGCGGGCGTCGTCGCTTCTCTAGTACGCCGGTCCCGCGTTATTTTGCGCGAGATGTACGCACCGCCGCTATTCTAGTACGCCGGTCTCACGATATTTTGCGTGACCTGTGGGCGTCGTCGCTACTCTAGTACACCAGTGCCGCGTTATATTGCGCGAGATGTACACACCGCCGCTATTCTAGTACGCCGGTCACAAGTTATTTTGCGCGAGCTGCGGGCATCGTCGCTTCTCCAGTACGCCGGTCCCGCGTTATTTTGCGCGAGATGTACGTACCGCCGCTATTCTAGTACGCTGGTCTCACGTTATTTTGCGCGAGCTGCGGGCGTCGTCGCTTCTCTAGTACGCCGGTCCCGCGTTATTTTGCGCAAGATGTACGCACCACCGCTATTCTAGTACGCCGGTCACACGTTATTTTGCGCGAGCTGCGGGCATCGTCGCTTCTCCAGTACGCTGGTCCCGCGTTATTTTGCGCAAGATGTACGCACCGCCGCTATTCTAATACGCTGGTCTCACGTTATTTTGCGCGAGCTGCGGGCGTCGTCGCTTCTCTAGTACGCCGGTCCCGCGTTATTTTGCGCAAGATGTACGCACCGCCGCTATTCTAGTACGCCGGTCTCACGATATTTTGCGTGAGCTGCGGGCGTCGTCGCTTCTCTAGTACACCGGTCGCACGTTATTTTGCGCGAGCTGCGGGCATCGTCGCTTCTCCAGTACGCTGGTCCCGCGTTATTTTGCGCACGATGTACACAGCGCCGCTATTCTAGTACGCTGGTCTCACGTTATTTTGCGCGAGCTGCGGGCGTCGTCGCATCTCTAGTACGCCGGTCCCGCGTTATTTTGCGCAAGATGTACGCATCACCGCTATTCTAGTACGCCGGTCCCACGTTATTTTGCGCGAGCTGCGTGCGTCGTCGCTACTCTGGTACGCTTGCCCCCGTTTTTTTTGCGCGAGATACTCACCGTCGTATGGTGTCGGCGTCGCCGAAGTGCAGGTAGCTAGTGCCAGAGAAGCGCGGCGCGGGGTTGGGGTCCCGCGGCCGGCAGCGGCCGGGCGAGCAGTCGCAGGTGAAGCGCTCCCTGGCGGGCACGCAGCGCGCCGCGGGGCCGCAGGGCCGCGCAGAGCAGGGGTGCGCGCAGTTGGCGACGTTGACGCCGGCCAGCGCCGCCGCCACCACCGCCAGCGGCTGGTCGTTCAGCACCACCTGCAGGACACAGCGGGAAAGGCCTGCACTCCTCCGAGCTCAGCCGTCGTCATATGGCACCACCAAGCAGCAGCACAGTGCGACTCAACAACAGGTGCGGCTACCCCTTGGATCTCAAAGTGCACTCTCCATATTTGTAGGTTGAAAACCACTGAAATTAATGTGACGGAGAGTATTTTCCCTAAGTAATTAATAGTGATTGAGAGGTGTACGGCTCGCGTTCATGCCGTTGGTTCATTTTTACATCGAGTGGCGTCTTGTTTCTTCCTTACTTACTGGCATAACCAAGTTGCTGGCTTGCCTCCTTGGGTGGCAGCAGCAGCGCTTATCGATACTAGTACTGTCGTACTATCTTTCGTGTGACCATTAGTGTTTCCAGGTGGTGGTGTGTGTGCTAGTGAGTCGGTTGCGACAGAGCAGCAAGCAAGTCTCCGTGGCACGGGGCCTGGCCGGGCCGCTGGCAGGGTGCACGTACTGTCGGATCGTGAGGCGCTAGCTGCGAGAGGGACAAGTTCGATGCCCACCGAACCTGGACGCTGAAGTTGAGTGACCAATTGATCTGTTATGAAACCTTAAATGCCGGCCGAAGTGGCCGTGCGGTTAAAGGCGCTGCAGTCTGGAACCGCAAGACCGCTACGGCGCAGGTTCGAATCCTGCCTCGGGCATGGATGTTTGTGATGTCCTTAGGTTAGTTAGGTTTAACTAGTTCTAAGTTCTAGGGGACTAATGACCTCAGAAGTTGAGTCCCATAGTGCTCAGAGCCATTTGAACCATTTGAAACCTTAACTGTTGTGATAGCTCTTCGTTCATTTGCAGGTTGTTGCCCTCTTGGCCGTTCGGGCAAGCAGCATCGTATGATGTGTTGGAGACGGTGATATCTTGCAGCCGTCTTCCTATGTTGTGATTAATTATTAATTTGACTGTTACTTATCAGTGAAGTGCACCAGCGTTCTTTTACGCCCTGTGACCGTTAACGCTCCAGTTACCTGCCCTGGTCGTTAACACGGTTTGTAGGCAGTGTGCCTATTCCTCTTCGTGTCGTTGCTGTCCAGCACGGCGTGTAGTTCGACAGCCTTTTAACCTGTTTGGTTCATATTTGCTTAGAGTGGTTATTGTTGCCGTGGCTGTTTTTAGACGCCAATTGCTGGAGGCGTAGTGCAGTTCGTATTCTCGTCCTCGGCCGATATTCTCCATCATTGTGCCGTTGGTCGGACGGAAGGGATTTGATTAAATTATTGGTCGGTCCTTGGGCCGTCTCTAGTTTTGGTTGCCATCTGATTACCTAACTTCAACTCTTGGCTGCCCGCCTCTCCTCACATTACGTTTGAGCTACCTTCCCAGGCCGATCCTTGGAACAATTCCGAGCACCACTGGTTCTGTTTCTTTTAAATTGTGATATTCATTGTTGAAGTGTTGTGCGAGCCCTTTGCCCATGTATTAATTCACTTTTTTTAAAATTTTACATAAAGGCCTTCAGCCGTGTTAAATTAAAATTTTGAGCATTGATTGTTTTAGAATTTTTTTTTATTCTTAGAAATTGTTCTATCTGAAATTGTTTTTATTCAAGGCCCTAAGCCATGTGTTATGTGTGGCCTTCAGCCGAGGATTTACATCAGCACCTTAACAATGCATTCAGCCGTCTGTGTTCTCTAAAGGAAATTTTTTTATAAGAAGCAAGAAGTTTATTCTAAATTATTTATCTGACTTGTAGTTCAGACCTTCAGCCATTGTTTCAAATTTGTATGTGGCATTCAGCCACGCTATAAGTTAATCAGGTTTTGGCCGTTCTGTTGCAAGTTTAAAAAGAAATTTTCCTGCTAAAGAAATTGTTTATTAATGTGCCTTAATTATACTTGTACTTCAGACATGTAGTGTAGGCCTTCAGCCGTTAATTGTTTTCATTGCATGTTTTTTTTAATTTTTTTACCTTCTATTTTTAATTGCTTTTGATTTCTAAGCCAGGCCTTCAGCCGCTCTTGTGTTTGCTGCGTAGTTTTGGGCCCTCAGCCCAGAAAGCATCCCAAGTTTTCTTCAACTAGGCCTTCAACCGTATTGTTTAGTTATGATCTTTTAAGCCAATGTGTAAATAAGTGCTACTTAGAAAAATAAAGTTGTGTGTTTGATTGTGCAACTCACAGTAACTGTTTACGGCCACATTCACCACCTTAACCTTATTCTGTGCGCTCTCTGACTACCTACCAATCAGGTTTCACTGATCGATTCGTGAAGTATTCTGTGTTTTGGAAGTTATCTTTGTTGTCAACGTTAGCACTTAAATAAAGAGACCGGCGACTGCCTCATTCTGGTACTGGCGAAAAGCCATAGACGACATATATACTTAATTACCTGTTGTATACTTAATTATCTGTTGTACAATGATACAATTTGCAGGTACGTTCAGTAGAAGGAGGGGCGTTCGAAAGGTAAGACAACACATTTTTTTTCTGAAAACAGGTTGGTTTTATTCAGTATTCCTATATACTACATTATTCCCCAATCCCTTGGCTACAAAACCCCATTTTTCTATATAATCTCCTCTCAGTCCGACGGCCTTACGCCACCTCTTAGAGTGTCTGTAATCTCGCGTGGTATTATTTCACTCCTCGACGTCCTACATCTTGCTCCATTAATTAACCTCCTCACTATCCACGTACTGCTCTTTGTGGAGTGCATCCTGGATTGGGGCAAACTGACGGAAGTTGGAAGGTGTGCGATCTGGGTTGTAGGGTTAATGAGAAAAAATACTCCAATCAAGTTTTGTGGACTCCTCTCGGATCCGCAGACGTCTGCGACATCTTGCTTTGTCATGGAGAAGTAGAAGTTGGCTTGCCCGTTTGTGGCGACTTACTCCCTGAAGTTGTTTCTTCAATTTCCTGAGGGCAGTACAACACATTATACCGTAAAGGAGGACAACCCCTTCAGAGTCCGAGCAGACGTCGCCTTGATTTTACCGGTAGTGTGTGCGGCTTTGAACCTTTACTTGGAAGAGACTGGTATCGCTTTACTCCTTGGATTGCCGTTGATTCCGGTTAGAAGTGATGAGCCCATATTTAATTGCCTGTAACCCTATTCGACAAAAAATGCCACGATCATTCTCGTAACATGCAAGCAATTCCGTACAGACGCTCCTATCTTGCTCTTTATGGTCTCCTGTTAGTTGTAGAGGAACTCGAGGGGCGCACAGCTTTGAATACCGCAACTGGTGGACGAGACTGTCAGCACCCCCAAGAGAGACGTCCAGTTGAGCAGCGAGGTGTTTGACTGTGATCCATCGATCACCTCGAGTGAGAGTGTCCGCACGTTGCAGCATTGTAGGAGTTGCAGCACCGTGCGGCCGGCCGGCATGTAAGAGTCTGGACACGTTTACGCGACCTTGTTGCAATGATGACAGACGCCTCGGCGAACAACTCAAGGTGTTGTTATTCACTGCAAGGACGCTGTAGACATTCTTCCAAGTGCCTACGAATAACTGTGATGCTCTGGTTTTGTGTCATACGAAACTCAGTGACATCTCTCTGCTTGGGAAGCACATACGTTACAGACGTCATTTTGAAGGATGCGTACAGTGGCGCCACCTATCAGAAATTCTTGTAGCTACGGGGTGGGAGGGTGAAGCGGGACTATTCCGCCATGTCCCATAATAAATTACACATTTATCTAACAGAAACTGGCTGAGGAAAAAAAGGGTTCATTTACTTGTTGAACGGTCCTCGTGTACATGGATACTGTCGGCAGATTTGTTGCGAACAGAGTTACTAGTAAAGTAATAAATTATATCGTCATGCCTCTGAGGGTTCAGCATCGAAACTGTTAAATTATGTCGTATTTCATTACTGAATTTATTACTGCAAGTATAAAATATACACTATGTGATAAAAAGTATCCGGATACGCCCAAAAACATACTTTTTCTTATCATGTCACCTACTGGCATGTACCCCATATCAGTGACCTCAGTCGTAATTAGACATCGTGACAGAGCAGTATGGGGCTCTCCGCGGAACTCACAGACAGCTAACGTGGTCAGGTGAGTGGGTGTCACTTGTGTCATACGTCTGTACGCGAGATTTCCACACTCCTAAGCATCCCTAGGTCCACTGTTTCCGATGTGCTAGTGAAGTGAAAACGTGAAGGGACACGTGCAGCACAAAAAGCGTACAGGCCGACCTCGTCTGTCGACTGACAGAGACCATCGACAGTTGAAGAAGGTCTTAATGTGTAATACGCAAACATCTATCCAGACCAGGAATTCCAAACAGCATCAGCATCCATTGCAAGTACTTCGACAGTTAGGCGGGAGGTGAGAAAACTTGGATTTCATGGTTGAGCGGCTGCTCATAAGCCACACATCACGCCCGTAAAAGCCAAACGACGCATCGCTTGGTGTAAGGAGCGTAAACATTGGGCGATTGAACAGTGGAAAAATGTTTTATGGAGTGACGAATCACGGTACACAATGTGGCGGGCGATCCAATGGCAGGATGTGGGTATGGAAAATGCACCGTGAACGTCATCTGCCAGCGTGTGTAGTGCCAACAGTAAAATTCGGAGGTGGTGGTGTTATAGTGTGGTCGTGTTTTTCAAGAGGGGCATTGCACCCGTTGATTTGCGTGGCAGTATCACAGCGCAGGCCAACACTGATGTTTTAAGCACCTTCTTGTTACCCACTGTTGAACAGCAATTCGGGGATGGCGACTGCCCGGCACCGAGTCTATACGTGAATCCTACAGCACACCTTTCGGATGTTTTGGAACGCCGACTTCGTGCCAGGCCTCGCCAACCGATATCGATATCTCTCCTCAGTGCAGCACTCCGTGAAGAATGGGCTGCCATTCCCCAAGAAACCTTCCAGCACCTGATTGAACGTATGCCTGCGAGAGTGGAAGCTGCCAACAAGGTTGAGGATGCGCCAACACCATATTGAATTCCAGTATTTCCGATGGAGGGCGCCACGAACTTCTAAGTCATTTTCCGTCGAGTAACGAGCCTGGTAACGAATGAAATGCGTTTTGTGAAAAAACGAATATCACGATGACTCTCCAATTCGTCAGGTAGCTTAGAACTGATTTAATTATTTTGAAGGCATAGTAATTATACGAAGAAGTTTTAAATAAACGTCTACGTAGGAATGTAGGTTTCCATTGTTCCGATAACAGTAGCGTTTCTCAGTTTTCGTCCGAGAAAGTAAATAATATATCACAAATAAAATGGTACAAATTAACAATGATGTCGTAGCAACCTTCATTATTTCCTCACATCCCGCAAGCCGAGAGCTCGCAAGTACAGCACCTTTCAGTGACGTATCTGGGGAGAGAGAGCAGTTCGCAGGTGGAAAGGAAACAGGAATTGAAAATTTCTGTGGACGTTTTGGTCAATGATTGTCAGTGGGTTGCGTTTTTTTTCGTATTGATGTCAACAGTGCAACCAGATGAATCGATTAAAAATGAAACTGACTTTCATTCATTATAAACTGTCATCCGGATTTTCCTTCCTTTTACTGCGTCCTCCAACTGCGTGCCACTGACGTAGCTGAGCGGCAGACATGCCAGACAGCAAATAACAGTGAATCTTAAATCTGTGATAGTTATTAAGTGCCTTCGGCATTGGGTGAACATTTTATGTGAAAATTAGGAGAGTAACCTGCAAGTTAGGAGTAAAATACGTGTCAGTAATGGTGACGAAAGGTGCCATTGAAAAGAAGTCACCCATCGTCTGTTTACAATTTCATAAAACCAGTGGATGAGCTTTTCATATTTAGGGCAGTTTAATACAGTGGTGGGATTTTTAAGACAATAAGTAAATGGAAGAGTAAAAATGGAATGGGATGTTTTCGGTTAAATAAATGCGGTTTTGAAAGCTTAGCTCCCGTTGTCTCTTAAAAGACATGCTTGCAATCAGTTCGTGTGATCGGTTTTTACTTACTGCAGCTTAACATTGACGTTTAGTGTGGAAATCATTCAAAAACTGATGGTCACTCATTGAGCAACGGAGAGGTGCACAGATGCGCACTGGGACGGCCAGGATGATAAATAAATTGATTCGAGAGAAGACTAGAGTGGAACACACGCGCTGTCTGGTCAAAAGTATCGAGAAACGTATTAGCGAGTATTAATGCGGCGTGCGTCCACCCTTGGTCTTGCACTCTGCTGGGGACACTTTCAATTACGTGTCTGAATGTCTGTGAAGGAATGGCAATCCGTTCTTTCTCAAGAGTCGGAACAGAGAAGGTACTAATATTGTACGCTGGGGTCTGCAGCGAAATCGACTTTCTAACTCAACACGAAGTTGTTCCTTTGCGTCAGCTGAGTACTTTGGGCATGCCATGCCATCTCAGTCATTTCATTGTCCAAAAACCATGTCTCACAGATACTGCTTTCTGACATGGTGCATTGTCATTCTGATAGAATCACCGTCTCTCAGCTGCTCCTCTACCCGCACAGTACGCAGTGCTGTAAAATATTTTTGTATCCTTCCGCATTTTACAGTTCGCTTGAGTGCAATAAGGGGTCCAGGCCCTGACAATAACAAACACCCCCATTCCGTAACAAGACCTCCTCCATACTTATTTGTGGGCACTACACACGGTGGTAAATAACGCTGTCCAGGCTGTTGTCAAACCCAAACCCTTGCATCGGATTGGCACAGGTTGTAGTCTGGTTAATCACTGCAAAGTACTCGTTTTGTCACATTCATTGTCTAATGTCACCGCCCTTCACACCGCCTCAAGGGTTCTCTTAGCATCGAATACAGAAATCGGTAGCTTGTGAGACGCTGCACGGCAATTGTATCCAATTGTTTTTAATATTCTAGCTGAACTGCAGGTAGCACTTTGCATCTCGACGGCCTTCTCTAGCTAGCTTTATCGTGCCAGATGCGAAATGAACTTTGGGGAAAGGGGAATATTAAAATACTACCTCCCTTCACATTTATGTAATATCTGTGTTTTCGTTCTTCTTACTGGCCCACTGAAAGGAAGTTAATCCACTGATGTTGAACGGAACCAGTAGAGGAGCAACTACTGCCAGTAGAATTCCCACCGGAGCGCGACATCGTCGAGGGGGTCTGGCCTTAGCTTGTGGTCACGTGCTAGCAAGGCCTATGTTTTTATATTTCGTGGTCCGTAAGGAAAGGTACTAACAGAGAAATCGGATACGAAAAGCAATATCTAGAAATTTCCTGAATTTCTGCCCAGTCTCGATGCGCCAGGCGACTACCTCGTTGACTTATAGTACGTTACAACCAGCGAAGCGGACTCGTTCAGCGATCGTGCTGAATCGAATTCAGCAAACACCAGAGTGATGGAGAACCTGAGCTAAAATCTGATGAAAGATGTACCGTTGTTACATTGACTCCATCTTGTAATTTGAACTTCCCGTAGACTTTGGTTTAGATTACTGAAATTTTTCTTGTAGCTTGTAGTGCTGTGTCACACAGTTTTCCGGTTCAGCGAGATTGTGTACTGTCAGCTGCTGAGGAGAGCGGGTGCGACACGAACGCCGCAAGACTTACGGTGTGCACTGTGACGCGCTCTCCAACACAACATTACACGCCATGGCTCTGAGCACTATGGGACTTAGGCCGCGCGGGATTAGCCGAGCGCTCTAAGGCGCTGCATTCATGGACTGTGCGGCTGATCCCGGCTGAGGTTCGTGTCCTCCCTCGGGCATGGGTGTGTGTGTTTGTCCTTAGGATAATTTAGGTTAAGTAGTGAGTAAGCTTAGGGACTAATGACCCTAGCAGTTAAGTCCCATAAGATTTCACACACATTTGAACATTTGAACTATGGGACTTAACTTCTGAGGTCATCAGTCCCCTATAACTTAGAGCTACTTAAACCTAACTAACCTAAGGACATCATACACATCGAGGCCCGAGGCAGGATTCGAACCTGCGACCGTAGCGGTCGTGCGGTTCCAGACTGTAGCGCCTAGAACCACTCGGCCACACTGGCAGGCTACACGCCATTCTAAAAGTCTTCATTTTACTATTGTTCCTTTCTTCCTAGGCTACAGTCTGTTTACTTCAGTACCTCTCAGTCTACCCTGAGATTATCGCTCCGTCTTTTCCTTGCAGGCCAATATTTCTTCTACCAAGTAGTGATTCACGTATTTCTTTTGACTTTCAAAATCTTCCTTTCATCCATTCTGTGTATGTGTTCCTCCCATTCATGCTTTCTCATATAAGTACCCATTCATTAAGGGAGTCCACTTTAAATTATTTTCTAATGCTTTCGCTTCTGTCTGAACCTCTGACTGTGTTTTCCGGAAGCCTCTTTGTTTCTGATGTCTCCGATCAGGTCTCAGACGAGTATGTCGTAATTGCTCTCAGTATTGTTTTCTACATCCATTCCTTTGCATCTTTTCCTTTGCGCTTCCAAATAGTATCGTTGAAATACCTATAAATTTGTAAATAATAGATTTCGCTATTGTCTGAACCTCTGACTGTGTTTTCCGAAAGCCTCTTTGTTTCTGATGTCTCCGATCAGGTCTCAGACGAGTATGTCGTAATTGCTCTCAGTATTGTTTTCTACATCCATTCCTTTGCATCTTTTCCTTTGCGCTTCCAAATAGTATCGTTGAAATACCTATAAATTTGTAAATAATAGATTTCAGCTATCAGTCGTCCTTTTGAAATTTTATTGGCAGATCCAGATTTCAGCAAGAAACTAACCATCCTCAATGCGCTATCATTTTTGATCAATGCATGTAATGCCTGTTGGTCGGGCTTCATTCACAGTTCATTGAATACTAACTGAACTGTGAATGAAGCCCGACCAACAGGCATTACGTGCATTGATCAAAAATGATAGTGCATTGAGCATGGCTAGTTTTTAACTGAAATCTAGATCTTTCAATAAAATTTCAAAAGGACGACTGATAGCTGAAACGTATAATTTACAAGTCAATAACAGCCACTGCGGGCAACAGCCTCTGAATGGAGGGTAAACTATGAATTTGTTTGCTTTTGCTATTTGTTTTCTGACTTCCTTTTCGACATTTCCACTGCTGGACAGTTCTAAAAGTAATTCCACAAATAAAATTAAGTGAACATTGTGTGGCTGACCCAGTGACGTTCCAGAGACACAAATAAATTTAATCATAACACATTTTTAGCATACTGATACTTTGTGAATAATATCGATGAAATTCTTATTTCTGACGGCCATTGCGTTATTGAATAGCTAACTAAAAACAGTAATACTAATAAAGAGAAAATCGGTGAGCGGAAACGGTGTACAACGAAACGAGACTGGAGGATTACAAAGGACTGCATCACTGATACAAATTTGTTGCGAACGACGAACAGCAGAGACCAGTGGCAGGTGAAGGGAACGACCGTTTCCCCATCACCCGGTCCGACTTGCTGGCGTTCTTCAGATCTGCCTGCCATACCCAGTGTTCGCTTTATTGAATGTCCTATGGGTCCATTACGTAAATGGTCTGCATTTCGGTCAATCATAGTGTCACAAATTTGTCAAAAAAATGGCATGTGCGATGCTACGTTGCGCTAGCAGGCGCCGCGGCGGCGATGCTCACCTTCTGTATGCAGCCGACGAACGAGGTGCGCACCTTGACCTTGGGAGAGACCATGTCGAAGTTGGGCACGCCGCCGATGTAGAGGTTCTGCGGCAGCGTCATCTGCGTGAAGGCGCCGGGCGCCGTGGCCTGCGTGGGCGGCCGGTCGTCCACCTGGAGCACCGCCAGCCGGCCCGTCCGCGACACCACCGCCTCGTGCCACTGGCCCAGCGACAGCGGCGCGCCGCTCCTGCTCGACACACAGTGCGCCGCTGGAGTAATGCATAGCCGGACACTTGACACGTTACGTAGCCAGTGAATAGCTCGCGGTGCCGCATTACCACTGCGCAACACAACTAAAGGGTCACTTTTTCCAGACCCCGTACTTGTCTCCTATTAGGACGTATAAATGGAATGTAGTCAAATTAAATCGGGTGATGCTGAGGGGATTAGATTAGGAAATGAGACACTTAAAGTAGTAAAGGAGTTTTGCTATTTAGGGAGTAAAATAACTGATGATGGTCGAAGTAGAGAGGATATAAAATGTAGACTGGCAATGGCAAGGAAAGCGTTTCTGAAGAAGAGAAATTTGTTAACATCGAGTATAGATTTAAGTGTCAGGAAGTCGTTTCTGAAAGTATTTGTATGGAGTGTAGCCATGTATGGAAGTGAAATATGGACGATAACCAGTTTGGACAGTAAGAGAATAGAAGCTTTCGAAATGTGGTGCTACAGAAGAATGCTGAAGATAAGGTGGGTAGATCACGTAATTAATGAGGAGGTATTGAATAGGATTGGGGAGAAGAGAAGTTTGTGGCACAACTTGACTAGAAGAAGGGATCGGTTGGTAGGACATGTTTTGAGGCATCAAGGGATCACAAATTTAGCATTGGAGGGCAGCGTGGAGGGTAAAAATCGTAGAGGGAGACCAAGAGATCAATACACTAAGCAGATTCAGAAGGATGTAGGTTGCAGTAGGTACTGGGAGATGAAGAAGCTTGCACAGAATAGAGTAGCATGGAGAGCTGCATCAAACCAGTCTCAGGACTGAATACCACAACAACAACAACAGGACGTATAAGTTTCAAATTTGTCTCTAAGGTGCCAATAACCTTCCTCTGTAATGGTGCAAAAGCATGGAACTCTGCGACGTCACTCTCCAGCTTTGTGACGATTCAGACAGCAAGGTATAGTCAAATGCGAAGAAAAAGGTCACCGCTAAGCAGTTCATGTGATCTTTACGGTGGATTAATGATGTGACAGTGGCAGTAAATTTCACCCCAATTCCGCCCAACGCCACTGTGGACATGTCGTACGATGGGTAGCTCGTTACGCCCCTCTTGTCCACATTCCACACTTTCCTTTAACGCGCCTTCGATGGATGTAAGGCCGGTATTACACTATCAAATTTCTTTGTCAAAGATTTCAAAAAATGGTTCAAATGGCTCTGAGCACTATGGGACTCAACTGCTGTGGTCATTAGTCCCCTAGAACTTAGAACTACTTAAACCTAACTAACCTAAGGACATCACAAACATCCATGCCCGAGGCAGGATTCGAACCTGCGACCGTAGCAGTCGCACGGTTCCGGACTGCGCGCCTAGAACCACGAGACCACCGCGGCCGGCTGTCAAAGATTTGATCAATGATGTGAGCAAATATTCCGTCAAATATATTTGACAAACAACTTTGACGTAGCGCTATAAGGGGTACTACACTGTCATCATACAGGGTGATTCAAAAAGAATACCACAACTTTAGGAATTTAAAACTCTGCAACGACAAAAGGCAGAGCTAAGCACTATCTGTCGGCGAATTGAGGGAGCTATAAAGTTTCATTTAGTTGTACATTTGTTCGCTTGAGGCGCTGTTGACTAGGCGTCAGCGTCAGTTGATGCTAAGATGGCGACCGCTCAACAGAAAGCTTTTTGTGTTACTGAGTACGGCAGAAGTGAATCGACGACAGTTGTTCAGCGTGCATTTCGAACGAAGTATGGTGTTAAACCTCCTGATAGGTGGTGTATTAAACGTTGGTATAAACAGTTTACAGAGGATGGGTGTTTGTGCAAAGGGAAAAGTTCTGGACGGCCGAGAACGAGTGATGAAAATGTAGCACGCATCCAGCAAGCATTTGTTCGCAGCCCAGGAAAATCGACTCGCAGAGCTAGCAGAGAGCTGCAAATTCCACAATCAACTGTATGGAGAGTCCTACGAAAAAGGTTAGTTATGAAACCTTATCGTCTGAAATTGGTTCAAGCACTGTCTGCAGCTGATAAGATTAAAAGAATCGATTTCTGTGATTCTATCCTTGCTCAAATGGAAACAGATGAATCTTTCGTTTCAAAGATTGTGTTTGGTGATGAAGCAACTTTCCACACTAACGGGAAACTCAACCGTCACAATGTCTGTATATGGGGCACTGAGAATCCGCGGGAAACAACTCAGTATGAACGTGACTCGCCTAAGGTGAACGTTTTCTGTGCCATTTCAGCCAATAAAGTTTTTGGTCCCTTTTTCTTCGAAGGTGCTACTGTAACTGGACTACAGTATCTGGAGATGTTAGAGAATTGGCTGTTCCCTCAGCTCGAACAAGAAGTACAACAATTCATATTTCAGCAGGATGGAGCGCCACCACATTGGCACTTATCTGTCCGTAACTACCTGAACGTCAACTACCCGAGGCGATGGATCGGCCGCCAGGCAGCCCGTGACAGAGCACTTCATCACTGGCCTCCAAGAAGCCCTGATCTTACCCCCTGCGATTTTTTCTTATGGGGGTATGTTAAGGATATGGTGTTTCGGCCACCTCTCCCAGCCACCATTGATGATTTGAAACGAGAAATAACAGCAGCTATCCAAACTGTTACGCCTGATATGCTACAGAGAGTGTGGAACGAGTTGGAGTATCGGGTTGATATTGCTCGAGTGTCTGGAGGGGGCCATATTGAACATCTCTGAACTTGTTTTTGAGTGAAAAAAAAACCTTTTTAAATACTCTTTGTAATGATGTATAACAGAAGGTTATATTATGTTTCTTTCATTAAATACACATTTTTAAAGTTGTGGTATTATTTTTGAATCACCCTGTATTTTTCGTCAAAGTTCAAGATGGCTGACAACAACTTGTTATTAACCGCAGCAGTTCCACGTACCACAATTGCACTGTGTGCACATGCGGATGAGAAGCGGGGGAAAAAAAGGAAACATACCTGCGTGAAGCCGTGGGTTTTACGACCACACGATAAAAGCATTCGACAAGACTTGTTACGTGAACTTATGGTGGAGGACGTCAAGTCGTACATCAATTACTTCAGAATGGATGAGCATACATTTCTGTATGTGCTCAGTGAAGTGTGTCCTCATATCACAATGCACAATATTCCTATAAGAACTGCTACATCTGCAGAAGACAGGCTCACTGTAACACTCTGATTCCTTGCAACAGGAGAGGGCTAGGTTAGGTTAAGTTGGGTTAGGTTAGGTCTCCAATCTTGTTAATCTATTTTTGTATTCAAGGTGCCGCACGTTGTTAAGCGCCTCATCAACTTCATACATCTCTATTAATTTTGTAGTTGTCGGCACACACCAATTATATTTACCGGCGATGTTTATAAAAACACTACAGACGACAGAACTCTGCAGCGATGCTAGCGCTCCATGTCGAAACATGTCACATTGCAGTGAACAGAAGACAAGCGACTTCTTTGATCAATTCTACAGAAAGGCCCTAGATTTGATCAAGTATTGGACGACATTTGACAAAGTTCCCCATCACACCATCAAATATCTTTGACAAATTTCATAGTGTAATACCGGCCTAAGAAGCGCGACGCCCAACGTTGAAATCACACAATTTTCTTATGGGTGACCGAGAGAAACCTTTCAGACATGCCCTCGCTCAGAATCGACAGCGGAAAGGCTTCAGAGGGTGGTGTAAAGGACGTCAATGAAGTCACTCCTTCCCTTGGGGCGTCGATTCCCACACATTTCCCTCTCGAAATCGACTGTTTCAGTACAGTGAGCAACAGGACGAGGTTCTTGTCAACTTTCGACACCGTTGTCACCCCTTGGGCTTTCCAGCCTCACTCTAAGCATATTGTGGACGTTATCTGAACACTTTGGAGTGTAGTGCGACCGCAATTTTTGCTCTGCTCCACAAGGCAGAACCGTTAAGGATCGTTCGAAAGCCGGCCGAAGTGGCCGAGCGGTTCTAGGCGCTACAGTCTGGAACCGCGCGACCGCTACGGTCGAATGTTCGAATCCTGCCTCGGGCATGGATGTGTGATGTCCTTAGGTTATTTAGGTTTAAGTAGTTGTAAGTTCTATGGGACTGATGACCTCAGAAGTTAACTCCCATAGTGCTCAGAGCCATTTCAACTACACTCCTGGAAATTGAAATAAGAACACCGTAAATTCATTGTCCCAGGAAGGGGAAACTTTATTGACACATTCCTGGGGTCAGATACATCACATGATCACACTGACAGAACCACAGGCACATAGACACAGGCAACAGAGCATGCACAATGTCGGCACTAGTACAGTGTATATCCACCTTTCGCAGCAATGCAGGCTGCTATTCTCCCATGGAGACGATCGTAGAGATGCTGGATGTAGTCCTGTGGAACGGCTTGCCATGCCATTTCCACCTGGCGCCTCAGTTGGACCAGCGTTCGTGCTGGACGTGCAGACCGCGTGAGACGACGCTTCATCCAGTCCCAAACATGCTCAATGGGGGACAGATCCGGAGATCTTGCAGGCCAGGGTAGTTGACTTAAACCTTCTAGAGCACGTTGGGTGGCACGGGATACATGCGGACGTGCATTGTCCTGTTGGAACAGCAAGTTCCCTTGCCGGTCTAGGAATGGTAGAACGATGGGTTCGATAACGGTTTGGATGTACCGTGCACTATTCAGTGTCCCCTCGACGATCACCAGTGGTGTACGGCCAGTGTAGGAGATCGCTCCCCACACCATGATGCCGGGTGTTGGCCCTGTGTGCCTCGGTCGTATGCAGTCCTGATTGTGGCGCTCACCTGCACGGCGCCAAACACGCATACGACCATCATTGGCACCAAGGCAGAAGCGACTCTCATCGCTGAAGACGACACGTCTCCATTCGTCCCTCCATTCACGCCTGTCGTGACACCACTGGAGGCGGGCTGCACGATGTTGGGGCGTGAGCGGAAGACGGCCTAACGGTGTGCGGGACCGTAGCCCAGCTTCATGAGGACGGTTGCGAATGGTCCTCGCCGATACCCCAGGAGCAACAGTGTCCCTACTTTGCTGGGAAGTGGCGGTGCGGTCCCCTACGGCACTGCGTAGGATCCTACGGTCTTGGCGTGCATCCGTGCGTCGCTGCGGTCCGGTCCCAGGTCGACGGGCACGTGCACCTTCCGCCGACCACTGGCGACAACATCGATGTACTGTGGAGACCTCACGCCCCACGTGTTGAGCAATTCGGCGGTACGTCCACCCGGCCTCCCGCATGCCGACTATACGCCCTCGCTCAAAGTCCGTCAACTGCACATACGGTTCACGTCCACGCTGTCGCGGCATGCTACCAGTGTTAAAGACTGCGATGGAGCTCCGTATGACACGGCAAACTGGCTGACACTGACGGCGGCGGTGCACAAGTGCTGCGCAGCTAGCGCCATTCGACGGCCAACACCGCGGTTCCTGGTGTGTCCGCTGTGCCGTGCGTGTGATCATTGCTTATACAGCCCTCTCGCAGTGTCCGGAGCAGGTATGGTGGGTCTGACACACCGGTGTCAATGTGTTCTTTTTTCCATTTCCAGGAGTGTATTTTTGATCGTTCAAAACCTTTTGATGAAAACTGAACGTGAGCCGAGGCAGCGAAGTGGTTTTACGTTTTTTCAGCGCTTATTTTTCGCGCCCCCCTGCGATGTGGGCATAAGGTGGGGGCGAGGGCGGGGAGGGGGTGCTTCGTTATGTGCGCGAATAGAAAGGCAAAGGCTCACTCTATGACCCCCGGTTTGGCAACACCCTAGCTGCCACACACGCACCTATACTTACCACTTTAAAAATGTACCTGTCGGAGTCTGCGACACCGATTCGGTACGAGGGCTATTCGGAAAGTAACCTCCGATCCGTCGCGAAAATCCGATGAAGCTTCCCGTAGATATGTTGTACAGTGTATCTAGTAAGCCCGTCGATCCATTCACGTCGCTATTATCAGTTCTGAGCCCACAGTTAGCACGTAAATATGCCTAGAAAACAGTGCTTCCCGCCAAGTATAACTGCCCGTGAGAGAATTCGCCTGATGTCATGCAGCCCACATAACAGCTGTCACAAAACTCCTTATTCATAACAGTTCTCGGCCGCACACTTCTGCTCACATGAACCGCTGACTATGAACACAAAATTTTGGCACAGACAACAAGCTGCAGATCAGCATAGAGAATTGTGAGAAAGTAAAGGCGGCTTCATTCTATGACGAGGGCATTGGAAAGTTGGTCCAACGCGACGACAGGTTTCTCAGTCGGAGCGGCAGCTGTGTAGAAAGTAGCTGGAAGGTGTAGCTAACTATTGCAAATTTTTTTTTTCGCTGTGGTTTCCACTTCGCCACCAATCGGAGCGGACTTTGCGAACAGCCCACGCATTGGAGCTGTTATAGCGCCAGAAGGTAGCAAACGGTACCTAATAGTTGTCGAAGGGGTTTCCTAACCGTCAGCCGTTAGAGCAGCAAGATGCTGATCGGTGCTGAAGTTTCTGACAAGTACATTTTTAAAGTGCTCAACATAGGTGTGTATGTTGCACTGAGGGGGATCTTACACAGAAATTTTACCGTTCTATTCATGCATATGATAATGGAGAACCCTGTCCCCACTCACCCTCCCCTCTCAATGATCACACCACGGAGAGAATGAAACGGAAGCGCTGAAAAAGCATGAAACCACTTCGCTGCTTCGTATCACTTTCAAATTTTGTAGAATGGCTTTGAACGGTCGATAGTGGTTCTTCTTTGTGTACCAGAGCAAAAACAGCTGTCGCACGACATTGCAAAGGAGATCAGGTTACGTTCAATGGTGTTGAAACTCCTCCATGTCCTTAGGGTAGGTTTTAAAAGCCCAGGGGGTGGGAGCAGTGCCGAAGCTTGTCAAGAACGTCGTCCTGTTACTCACTGCACTGCAAACTGTCCTTTTCGACAGCTTAATGTGTGGGAATCAACGCCATAAGGGAAGGGGCTGTTTCACTGTCGCACTTTATGCAACGCCTGAAGCCTTTCCCAGTCTTTTCTGAGTGGTGGCCTGTCTGACATATTTTCCTTAACCACCCTTAAGAAAACCGTGTGATTTAAGACCTGGGGTTGTTGGGTCTCATCTGAATCGCAAATTTGTCAAAAGAAGGGGTGAAATGAGGATAAGTGTGGAAGTCACGACCTTCCCATTGTGTGACATTCGTCCGGTGGCGCAGGCAAGAATTGTGGTCAAATTTGGTGCCAATGTGACATCATTACCCTACCTCAGTGCACACATTAGCTTCCAAGCTGTCGTCTTTCTTTCGTATTTGTCGCATTTGTCGCCGAGACCGAGGGTTACGTCGCAGAGCGCCTCGCTTTTGCAGCATTACAGAGGAAAGTTGCAGCCACCTTTGAGCTAAATTTAAATGTTAAGTGTCGAAATGGAAGACAGTTATGGGGTTTCGAAAAAGTGATCGTTTAGTGTAGAAGCGGGATGACGTTGGCTGGTACTTAGGGACGTTCCTCAATGACATCAACAATGCTCCGAGAGCAGGAACTCGCTCCCGGCAGCCAGGGAGCCGACAGACAACAGAAGAGGGAGACGCAACCACAACACCCTCCACAGGGCCCCAGGGGCTGACACAGCGTGACTGGAGATGGCAGAGCGACGGAGTACATTGTGGAATATGGCGGATAAGAACTGGTGTTGTTACTGTTCATAACCTACTTCAATTAGTTATAGTGTACAGTAAGGGCACATAGGAGGGATACAGGTTGTAGGGCAAGACTAGTGGTAGACATAGTGATTTGGAAATTGGTGTGATTTTAATTAACAGCAGAAGTAGATATGGTGATGGGAAACATTATTGTGTTGCATGTAATAATGTATATTGTATCATTGGTTGCTGATGTACAGAAGAAGAAAATTGTTGGTAATAGAAATTGCACTAGCAAGGACATATTTTGCTAAGCCCATACACTCTCACAGCATCGGTAACTTAGCATCTTTATGACTGTAAAAGCTTTGAGAACATTGTTCATATTACTCACTGGAACTGTGCCACGCTTTGTAAACGTTTATCGTGTGTGCTGTCATCAAAGAAAGAATGACGTGGGGTGAGTTGTTTTTCAAGGAGCTCAACAGCACTCGTGTACTTCACGTCCACAAATGTGATAATTTCAAATTCAGAACAAAAGTGCAGGGCGATTTCGTCACACAGGTGCGTACAGTGTGTAAGTTTTCAACACATTTTACATTTTAATAACTTAAAAACTTTTCATAAATACTTTGAAACAGGTCATAACAAATAATCTATCTTACACATTACCAAATAGTGACAAAAAACTTTCTGTCCACCGTAGTGCCGCAAACCAATAACGGACACAAAACGAGGGCCATAGAAGAAAACAAAATTAAACATGTGACCACCAGCTGACAATGAATTTAAAAAAATCCGAAACCAGTTATGGTTTGATCCAAATTAACCTTGTTAAACCATGCTTGTGGCTGGTTGCTGTTTCGACAATAAAATCCTGGAGTGATACAGCCACGGTTCTCAAAATGTCAGTTTTCGACAAAATAGCGTAGAATAAACACACTCTGTGTTTCAATTACAGGTAAGAGGCTACATTAAAACAAATAAATACATAATATTACTTAACCTGTGACGGAAACCCGAATATACGAGACTTTTTATGTATATGTAACAGAACAGCATTGGAAAATCTTGACAAGGGTCAAAGAACCATTCAAAAATTTTTACTCACAGTTTTCTGTACCCCTTATCCCATTTAGTGGACATGGCAGACATATCCGTCTATGTCCTACTCATTCTCCGTGGGTTCAACCGATTCTGTGACTTGCAGCTAACGCAAATGATGAGTTTCAGGCCCGCAGGTGTTATATCGGTGCTTCATCCTCAAAATGATACCTCTCGTCAATCAGGATAACGTATTGTGGATCAGTTATAACGTGTTTCATTCTTCTTTTCTTTTTGTGGTTGAGAAGCATAGATATTGCGGCAGTCCTTATCCTCAAGACAAAATAAATTCTGGATTTTTTGGGAGCTTGCGATTTCCGTGAAAAGCTTGAGCTCTCCCTCTAAAGACCTCGTTCTCGAAGGGGCGTTGAATTCTCGAGTTCATTCTATATTTTGTTTTAGCGTTTATTTGTAATTTATCTGGAAATAGTTGCTGCACGCTGAGGTGACAGTCAGGATATCTATTAAGATCGTGTTGGACCTCCATTCGCCCGGCGTAGTGCAGCAACAAGTCGTTGGAAGTCTCCTGCAGAAATATTGAGCTATGATGCCTCTTTTGCCGTCCATACTTGTGAAAGTGTTGCCGGTACAAGGTGTTGTGTATGAAGTGACATCTCCATTATGTCCCATAAATGTTCTATGGGATTCATGCAGGGCGATCTGGGTGGCCATATCATTGTTTCGAATTGTCTAGATTGTTCGTCAAATCAATTGCTAACAATTGTGGCCCAGTGACATGGCGCATTGTCATCCACAAAACTTCCATCGTTATTTGGGAACATGAAGTCAATGAACAGCTGCAAATGGGCTCAGAGTAGGCGAAGATAACCATTTTCAGTCAATGACCGGTTTACTTACACCAGAGGACCGAGTACATTCAATATAAAGACAGCCCACACCGTTATGGAGCCAACACTAGCTTGCACAGTGCTTTGTTGATAACTGGATCCATGCTTCGTGGAAACTGTGCCATTCTCAAACTCTCTACCATCAGCTCTTATCAACTGAATTCGGGACTAAACTGACCAGGTTTTGCAATCATCTAGGGTTCAAGCGATATGGTCACCAGTCCAGTAATGCACAGCAGGCGATGTTGTGCTGTTGCCAAAGGCACTCCAGATGGTCATTTTCCGCCATAAATCCTTAACGTCAAATTTCGCGGCATTTTCCTACACATTTCGTTCGTTGTGCGTCCCACACTGGTTTCTGTCGTTATTTCAAGCAGTGTTGCTTGCCTGTGAGAACTGTCAACTCTATGCAAATTTTGCTGCTCTCGGTCGTTAAGTGAAGGCCGTCGGCCACTGTGTTGTCCGTGGTGAGAGGTAATGCGCGAAATTTGGTATCCTCGGCACACTCTTGGCTCTGTGGATCTGGAAGTATTGAATTCCCTAGAGATTTCCGCAATATAATGTCCCATACGTCTAGCTCCAACTACCATTTTGCGTTCAAGGTCTGCAAATTCCCTTCGTGCGGCCATAATCACACGGGAAAGCTTTTCACATGAACCACCTGAATACAAATGACAGCTCCGTCAATGCACTGCCCTATTATACATTGTGTACGCGATACTACCGCCATCTGCTGCGGGCTTTGTAATAAAATGACGTCATGTGGTGGCACTCAACTACGTACACTCAGACTCAGAGTTGAAATATCGAAAGTTTTCGCTAATTCCGTTGTCTAGGGGCTGGGATACGTAGTTGCCGCATTACAAGCCAAATACTGCTGAGTCTACAGTATACAATATGAATATACACACGAACTGAATGGTCGAAGGTTCTTATCACTCCGCAATTGCGATTTTTGAATGTTATATACAAATTTATATAAATGAAAGATTGCAATTACATAAATTCTGCAGGTACTATTTTAACGACTTTAAATGATGCGTATGATAGCAGAAGTACGTTTAAGAATGCTCTTTATTACTATAAAACACTGCATGGGGGCTTAATTAAATGTAATTAAAATAATTTTATTTGTTTGCTTTAGTAGCTGTCTGTTCGATTACGAAGTCTCGTAAACGGTTGGCCCTGACTAGTATTATTACGCAATCTGACTGCATAGAACAACAACAAAGAATGCGATGGAAATTTTCATTAACACAATTAATTAATTAAGTCCCCAGCAACTATAAAACCTACGAAACCAAAGCACAAGTGTAACTGTTCTGTGTGTGGGAGTATGACTCAACGTACGCACCTGGCACGGTTCTTCTTCAACAACACAAGAATTTTTAAATATCATTTATACTGAATTTATTAAAGAAAATAAAAATACCATAATTACTCAAGAAAACCAGAATTATACTCTAATTCCAGAACACAAGCCAGATGCTTTGTTGACTGAACCTGTAATGAAGCATTATTTAAGACATTAAATAATGAAAAATAAATCAAGTTTCGTTACCTTCATATATTGACCAAAATCACTCTAATCATTACAACATATCTCCACACCGACTCGCTATTACCAAATCTCAACAAGAACTTTTCAGTATCACATCTCAGCAAGCACTCCCTACTAGCACATCTCAACAAACACTCTCTGCTACGAGTTCTTAACAAGCACTGACTACCACGAGCTCTCCCCAAGCACTGCCCACTACGACATCTCAATAATCACTGCCAGTGGAGGCGTCGGAACAATGCTCTCTAGCGCGATCTCTGGCGCTGTGGCTCAGTGTAGCCACCTTTCAACACTTATTGGTGTCGATGGCTCAGTAATTAAATAAAGTATAAGTTGAATAACAGGGAAACAATAGATTCTTACTTCAGGTAATTAGTTATGGACAAGAACATAGCTCACGAGATATTCACTTCTAAACGCGTACTACGTCTTCACTGCAGAAGCCACAGAAACCTCACAAGTGCACAAGTCGGCACTACGAAATATTTCTATCTCCTGCAAACACGCGCAAACTGCTCCACTCTCCCAGTCTTTCCACCGACTGTGCGTCTGTTGCGCCGTACTGTCCAGGACTCTCTCGTGACCTCTCCCATACTGTTTAGAACCCCCTGTCCTCCCTCAAAACGATGCTCCTCCCCTACTTCCATACAGTCTCTCCACGTGTCCTTTTTGGAACCCCTGCCCTGTCTCCAAGCCAACACATACCCACGAACATAATGAAACACAATCGAAATACTGGATTTACCTTTAAATAACCTTAAATTAAATAAATATTCCTACCGCTGGACCATAAACACGCTCTAACACACATTATTAAATACATAAACAAGTTAAATAAACATACATCAAAGGAATAGAACAGAAGTAAGCCAGTAGCCTAATGTCTCTGCGCTTTCTAAAACACAGTAAATAATTGACCAATTTCTTCATGAATAGTATATATAGGATATAAACAAAGACACAGATGAATAAATATTTATAAGCTTGCTGCTACCGTTTTTTCGTGTAACTGTGGAATATCTATGGCCTGAGGCGATCGATAGTTCAAATGGTTCAAATGGCTCTGAGCACTGTGGGACTCAACATCTGAGGTCATAAGTCCCCTAGAACTTAGAACTACTTAAACCTAACTAACCTAAGGACATCACACACACTCATGCCCTAGGCAGGATTCGAACCTGCGACCGTAGCAGTCCCGCGGTTCCGGACTGCAGCGCCAGAACCGCACGGCCACCGCGGCCGGCCGATCGATAGTAACTGGCCACTTTCACCTCCAATAACTTATGTACTGTTCAAGTTACATGCCTGTAATTTATATCAATTTAGGTTTACACTAATAGCTGTCTACAGACACATTGATCGACAAATCTGATGAACCGTATAGATTTTGGAAATTCGTTTCTAGGTGTTACTTGTATAATTTATCGTCAGATACTAAACTTTAAACTAATAAAGATATTGAAAATCTGATTACACCATCAGAATCGTCATGCAAATAATGGTAATGTAAAACTTCCTGGCATATTAAAACTGTGTGCCCGACCGAGACTCGAACTCGGGACCTTTGCCTTTCGCGGGCAAGTGCTCTACCATCTGAGCTACCGAAGCACGACTCACGCCCGGTACTCACAGCTTTACTTCTGCCTGTACCTCGTCTCCTACCTTCCAAACTTTACAGAAGCTCTCCTGCGAACCTTGCAGAACTAGCACTCCTGAAAGAAAGGATATTGCGGAGACATGGCTTAGCCACAGCCTGGGGGATGTTTCCAGCCCGCGAAAGGCAAAGGTCCCGAGTTCGAGTCTCGGTCGGGCACACAGTTTTAATCTGCCAGGAAGTTTCATATCAGCGCACACTCCGCTGCAGAGTGAAAATCTCATTCTGGAATGGTAATGTACGTGTTTCTTTTTGAGGTGTCATGATTCATCTGGCTACTCTTACTTTCTATACGAAATGAGAAATGTCTGCCATTAAGGTTTCACAAAGTCCGCCATCTTTAGCACTCCCGGGATGTCTCCTTCATCGACACAGCGTCACCATGGAATTCCCAGCCACACAGTCGGCCTGGAGCCCGGCTAACGTTCGGCACCACGTGGCCGCCGACAAGTCGCTGCTCGCCGAGAGGCCCCAGCGCGGCCACGACAACTCCGAACTTAGAACAGTTTCAGGGCGCCACAACTCGCTCGTTACCTAACACTGCGCGTGGGCATATCGCTGTCCCATGACATTTGTCATAACTGTAATGAAGAGTTTTGGTTTTGCGGAGAGGGGGAACGGAGAGTGGGATGAGTGGTGGTGCTTGGAACTATGTGATAAGCCTGACTAGGGTAGGAGAAGCCTGATCAAATCATGAGTTCACAAAACTTTCACGGACGTTTTTGTGGCCTTAATTCAGAATATTGATTTGATGCGGACCTTCACGCTACTCTTTCCATGCCAAACTAATGTAACCTATGTTCTACATTGCTCTTCCTCTACTACGAGGGTTGCAACTTAAATAGTGGCAAGTATTTGTTCACAGCCTCGTATTTTGATCCTTCCCTCGCCCCACACTCCCTCCATCAGCAACTGAAAATTCCTTGATGACTCAGCATGAACCCTTCTTTCAGTCATGTTGTACCGTGAGTGTTTATTCTCCCGTATTCGACTAAGTACCTCTACATTAGTTGTACGAACTACACATTTAGTCTTCAGCACTCTCCTGTAACACGAAAGTTCAATAGCGTGCAGTAATGAAAACTTAAAGCAAGAACGGAATTCAGTGCCGGGAACAAAAGCGACAGTAAAATTTAGATTTAGTCATGACACTTCGATGTGAGCGGAAAATAAATGAGAAAAATACAACCACTGACGATTACTTTCTCCAACGTCTTGAAGGAAATCATTTTCCTGTAGCGTGTTTTTTATTTTGGTTCAAATGACTCTGAGCACTATGGGATTTAACTTCTGAGGTTATCAGTCCACTAGAACTTAGAACGACTTAAACCTAACTAACCTAAGGACATCACACACATCCATGCCCGAGGCAGGATTCGAATCTGCGGCCGTAGCAGCAGCGCAGTTCCAGTCTGTAGCGCCTAGAACCGCTCGGCCACTCAGGCCAGCTTTTTATTTTGACGTAAGCACTCTAATTCATTATTTAGTATTTAGGTAATTTTGCTCCCTTGAATATTGTCTGACCACATCACAGTAAAAATTGTTATGGGTGCAGTTGGTTATACGTCATACTTCTGTCTGCGTGAGAAGCAACTTGTCGTGGCGTCGATAATGTGAGTTTGGTACGACGACAGTAGGAATGGAGCGTAACTATTTGATTTTAACTCGTTAACTATGCCATGCATATTTCTCTTCAAATACGTATACGTGTTATATATACTAGTAGTATGACAAAACCCGCATAATGTTTGCACCTTTTTCAATTTTATAACCGTCCGCGGTGGCCGAGCAGTTCTAGGAGGTTCAGTCCGGAACAATGCGACTGCTGTGGTCGCGGGTTCGAATCCTTCCTCGGGCATGGATGTGTGTGATGTCCTTAGGTTACTTAGGTTTTAGCAGATCTGAGTTCTAGGGGACTGATGACCTCAGAAGCTAAGTCCCATAGTGCTCAGAGCCATTTGAACCATTTGAACCCATTTTATATATCGATTTCACGTGTGTGACAATAATACCCGTACCTCCCCTTATGGTGCGAATCTCCTACCAGGGACGCCATCAGGAGTTGCTCTTTGCCCACTGTGATGTGTGAAAAATACCATGAGAGAAAGGGAACGATTTTTATCGTCATTTAGCTTCAAAATTCCTGGGAAGGTTACCGGCCAGTCTGGCGGAGCGGTTCTAGGCGCTTCAGTCTGGAACCGCGCGGCCGCTACGTCGCAGGTTCGAATCCTGCCTCGAGCATGGATGTGTGTGATGTCCTTAGATTAGTTAGGTTTAAGTAGTTTTAAGTTCTAGGGGACTGATGACCTTAGAAGTTAAGTCCCATAGTGCTCAGAGCCATTTGAAACATTTTTTTAGCCTGGGAAGGTTGAATTAGATAACTGCTAAGTAACAAAATAATGAGTATACTTAGAAAAAAAAGTTAGGCCTCTAGTAGAAAATCACTTCATTTAAGATAAACAAGAGTCTATGTTGTCGAAGGAAATCACTTTAATAGTCGAATACATAATGTCGGGTCGTTTCGTAATTGTGAAACTGATCCGAAATATTTTGGTAAGGTTTCTTAATTACTAACAGGCAAGAAGTAGCGTAACAGACTCTCAAATAATGCGCGAACCGGTTGGCGAAGGGAGAAAATTTTATTTTTCATATGTGAAAACTGTCAAGTTACTGAGTGGGATTACTTCTGCAAATCGCCAAATCTTTTTAATACAAATCTGACAGACGCATAAATACGAGGATGAGGCGCATAATATTTTAGCGATATCTTGCCGGACGAGGCGAAACACAAACAGCGCAGCGACTCAGCGGAAGCTACGCCGGGCTCAGGCAGGGGATTTTCGCGGCGCGGCCCGGCGCTCGGTGTGGCGGGGCGGATGGAGCAGCGCTAAGCGCCTTACAGCCGGTGGGGCCTGGCCGGGGCCCAGGCTTTCTGTTCGTTTGCATTCGCGCGCCGCTGGCCGCAGAAGGTCGCGCCCTGCAACTGGCTGCCTCTGGGCGAGGTTCAACACCTGCAGCGGCTGGAAACGCCGCCATGTCGACCTGAAGGCGAAGCAAGCTGTACAGCCGACAGGAGCTCTTAACCTCCAAGTGGCTCTCGGTCCATCTCTTGTAACGCACAAGGGAAGCACACATCCCGATGGGTCACCGACGTTGTTCACAGTTCGCCCAAGTGTAGAACGTGCATACACCTAAAGCCGTCGGCACACGGACCGTGCTGTCGAACGTTAACGTTGAGCATGTGCGTGCCAAGTTCAGCGCGCTGCTGAACGCTGAGGAACGATGCGACTTGTGCATACGGTACGTGCGCCCCAACGTGGTATATGCAATCGCAACGCACTCCACCGACAGTTGAGGGATGTTTCTAGTTCGTAAAACCCCCTGTTTACTCAACGGGCGCGCGTAAAATTCCCACGTTGGCACATTTCTTCCATCGTCCACGAAAAGGAAAGTACCATGTCCAATCAATAAGGACACAGGCCTATAAAAGTTCCATTACAAACGGTGCGATACAAATTTGGAATACTTCTCCGCATAAGATAAACATTATTTCATCATTCCCACATTTTAGCAAAACCTCAAGGTCTATCTTACTTGATCACTGTTCCTACCCAGCAGCAGAAACTTTGCAACATGTGAATTACGAAGCGTAAAAGAAAAAGGACCAAAATATCTTCATACAAGTAGCGCAAGCTGTCCTGTAGATTAAGCCATTCGAACAAAGTCACCCCTCAAAAAAAGTGAACTTATATTTACATAACATCAAATATTATAGCATATACTTATATTAAACTAATAATAAAGTATCATAACCTAATAAAAACGCGAATGTTAGGAGCAAAAATTTGGATGTGTTCAGACGCGAACCACCGCGATTCTCAATTCGCTGGTTCTCAGAAACGGCATATATGCATATAGGCTTGAAATGAATGCCAATATGGCGCGTCACAACTCTGTACTGAAGGGAGACGGCGCGCGTGTGACGTAGGTGGCGTTGTACCATCTCATTGGTCAACGCTCAGACGCACGCTCAGAATATCTGACATGCCAGATATTGCTCTGCACGTTCGGAAAGACTGCCGAACGTGCTATTAGACGCTTTGACGTCAGAAACTCGGCACACTCAAAGTTCGGATGCACGGTCCGTGTGCCGACGGCTTCGAATGTTGCTCAGTCGTTTTCGTAAAATCAAGTCAGTCGAGACCCATACTAGAGCGTCAGGCGTAGCGCAGCCGTGTAACCGTAACTGGCCAAATCAGCTTTCGAGAAGTCTGCCTCCACTGTTTTGCGGTCAAGGTCATCGCATTCGAGACGAGCGAAAAGCGTGGCGGCAAATAGTGGCCCAGCGCGCGGGCACAGTGTTGGTGCCCAGTTTAAGTGTGCGGACATTGATTCTCCGTCTGTTTTGATTCTGATTCGGTCGTCTTCGGCCGACGATGCCTCAGTACCGGCAGTGCTGGTTTCCATGCCTTGCGGAGTTGAAATCACGTGTCTGTATTGATCATGCCGTTAATTATACGAATTTCGACTGCTTATTTAAGGATGGAGTCCCAGTACATGAAAGCGGATGAAAGGATATTTGTCTCTCCGTAATTCATGTCTCGTCAGATATTGTGCAGCTTCCACAACATTATCCGACGCGACGTTCGTGGAGCAATGAAGCAGGAGAAACCATGTAACTTCCTGGCAGATTAAAACTGTGTACCAGACCGAGACTCGAACTCAGGACCTTTGCCTTTCGCGGGCAAGAGCTCTATCAACTGAGCTACCCAAGCACGACTCACGCCCCAACCTCATAGCTCTGCTTCTGCCAGTACCTCGTCTCCTATCTCCCAAACTTTACAGAAGCTCTCCTGCGAACCTTGCAGAACTAGCACTCCTGAAAGGAATGATATTGCGGAGACATGGCTTAGCCACTGCATGGGGGAATGCGATTTTCACTCTGCAGCGGAGTGTGCGCTGATATGAAACTTCCTGGCACATTACAACTGTGTGCCGGACCGAGACTCGAACTCGGGACCTTTGCCGTTCGCGGGCAAGTGCTCTACCAACTGAGCTACCCAGGAATCTTCAGGAAGTTTCATATAAGCGCACACTCCGCTGCAGAGTGAAAATCTCATTCTGGATAAATCCCCCAGGCTGTGGCTAAGCCATGTCTCCGCAATATCCTTTCTTTCATGAGTGCTAGTTCTGCAAGGCTTGCAGGAGAGCTTCTGTAAAGTTTGGAAGGTAGGAGACGACTTACTGGCAGAAGTAAAGCTGTGAGTATGGGGCGTGAGTCGTGCTTGGGTAGCTCAGTTGGTAGAGCACTTGCCCGCGAAAGGCAAAGGTCCCGAGTTCGAGTCTCGGTCCGGCACACAGTTTTAATCTGCCAGGAAGTTTCATATCAGTGCACACTCCGCTGCAGAGTGAAAATCTCATTCAGGAGAAATCATGTTTAAAATTGAACGGAAAGACGTGAAATAATAGCGATGAATTTATGGTACATCTTTGTATAGGACTTTACAGAAAGTGTCTTAATACCTACAGAAAAGAAAAAGAACAGCAAAAAGTGTGAGGAACATAGAACAGTGAGCCTGATATCGCATGCAGCCAAAGTCTTGCAGAGGACGCTCAACAGAAGGCTATATGGAAAGCTGAATTAAGTAATAGGAGATGAACAGTTTGGTTTTAGCCGAGGAGTGGGAACTAGAGGTGCCATTGGGCTACTGAGAGTGATAGGGAAGAGGTACATGGAGAAGAAAAGGAAGGTGTATGTTGTGTTCATCGATCTTGAGAAGGCTTTTGGCTGTGTCAGATGGGACAAACTGATGGAAATCCTAAAGAAACATGGAGTTAACTGGACGGATAGACGGCTAATTAGAATTTTATGTTTGAACCAGAGAGAAAGAGTAAGAATAGGCGGTGTAATGGCTGGTTCAAAATGGCACTGAGCACTATGGGACTCAACTGCTGAGGTCATTAGTCCCCTAGAACTTAGAACTAGTTAAACCTAACCAACCTAAGGACATCACAAACATCCATGCCCGAGGCAGGATTCTAACCTGCGACCGTAGCGGTCTTGCGGTTCCAGACTGCAGCGCCTTTAATCGCACGGCCACTTCGGCCGGCGCGGTGTAATCAGTGAAGAAATTGAACTGGGAAGAGGTGTAAGACAAGGTTGCTGTTTATCACCAACACTGTTCAATAAATATCCGGAGGAAATTATTAGTGAAAGTTCTGATAGAAGGGGAGGAGTTTGCATAGGGGATCGGAGAGTGGAGTGTATATGTAGACGACATGGTTGTGATGGCAGAGAGTGCAAGAGAGATGGAACAAATGTCAGATGATCTAAAGACAAAATGAAAAGAATATGGAATGAAGATTAACAAGAAGAAAATCAAAAGCATGGTAACTGGAGGAAAGGGGACAAAATGCCATATGAAAATAGGGGCAGAGGAAATAGAGCAAATGAATAACTTTAATTACTTGGGAAGTGTAATAATGGATGACATGTATTGCTCAACAGAAATTAGGAACAGAATTGCATTGACAAAAGAATGATTCAAGAGGAAACAGAAATTACTTTGTGGACCACTAAACAAAGATCTAAGGAAAAGACTTGCCAAACGTTACATCTGGAGCGTTGGGATGTATGGTGTGTAGACCTGGACATTGAGAAAGGAAGATTGAAGAAGATTGGAGGCACTAGAGATGTGGATATGGAGAAGAATGGGAAAAGTGAAATGGGAAGACTGAGTAAGGAATGAAGAAGTATTAAGAAGAGTCGGAGAAGAAAGAAACATACTGAACGTCATCAGAAAGAGAAAACTTAACTGGATTGGGCATTGTTCGAGGAGGGACTGTTTATTGAAGGAAGGAATAGAAGGAATGGTGGAGGGAAAAAGAGGAAGAAGAAAAAGAAGATATCAGATGCTGGACAATATCAAAGGACACAAATATTCAGAAATGAAAAGACTGGCTATGGACAGACAAAAGTGGAAGGGGCTTAACCCATGACAAGACCTGCCGCAAGGCAGCATACCATACTACTACTACCTGTATAGACGTTTCGATGTGTCCAAAACTGTGTTTGCATTCGAACTATTTGTCCCAGCTTGAACGATGGGTAGAGATCAGGGGCTGTCAGTGGGGCAACATAACCTATAACTAAACTGAACAAACATTTTCAGTTACGATAAGAAGGTTTCGTCGTAGCAGGAATAGGTAAATCACAATTCCAAGGCAACGATGACAAATACACTCCCGGAAATTGAAATAAGAACACCGTGAATTCACTGTCCCAGGAAGGGGAAACTTTATTGACACATTCCTCGGGTCAGATACATCACATGATCACACTGACAGAACCACAGGCACATAGACACAGGCAACAGAGCATGCACAATGTCGGCACTAGTACAGTGTATATCCACCTTTCGCAGCAATGCAGGCTGCTATTCTCCCATGGAGACGATCGTAGAGATGCTGGATGTAGTCCTGTGGAACGGCTTGCCATGCCATTTCCACCTGGCGCCTCAGTTGGACCAGCGTTCGTGCTGGACGTGCAGACCGCGTGAGACGACGCTTCATCCAGTCCCAAACATGCTCAATGGGGGACAGATCCGGAGATCTTGCTGGCCAGGGTAGTTGACTTACACCTTCTAGAGCACGTTGGGTGGCACGGGATACATGCGGACGTGCATTGTCCTGTTGGAACAGCAAGTTCCCTTGCCGGTCTAGGAATGGTAGAACGATGGGTTCGATGACGGTTTGGATGTACCGTGCACTATTCAGTGTCCCCTCGACGATCACCAGTGGTGTACGGCCAGTGTAGGAGATCGCTCCCCACACCATGATGCCGGGTGTTGGCCCTGCGTGCCTCGGTCGTATGCAGTCCTGATTGTGGCGCTCACCTGCACGGCGCCAAACACGCATACGACCATCATTGGCACCAAGGCAGAAGCGACTCTCATCGCTGAAGACGACACGTCTCCATTCGTCCCTCCATTCACGCCTGTAGCGACACCACTGGAGGCGGGCTGCACGATGTTGGGGCGTGAGCGGAAGACGGCCTAACGGTGTGCGGGACCGTAGCCCAGCTTCATGGAGACGGTTGCGAATGGTCCTCGCCGATACCCCAGGAGCAACAGTGTCCCTAATTTGCTGGGAAGTGGCGGTGCGGTCCCATACGGCACTGCGTAGGATCCTACGGTCTTGGCGTGCATCCGTGCGTCGCTGCGGTCCGGTCCCAGGTCGACGGGCACGTGCACCTTCCGCCGACCACTGGCGACAACATCGATGTACTGTGGAGACCTCACGCCCCACGTGTTGGGCAATTCGGCGGTACGTCCACCCGGCCTCCCGCATGCCCACTATACGCCCCCGCTCAAAGTCCGTCAACTGCACATACGGTTCACGTCCACGCTGTCGCGGCATGCTACCAGTGTTAAAGACTGCGATGGAGCTCCGTATGCCACGGCAAACTGGCTGACACTGACGGCGGCGGTGCACAAATGCTGCGCAGCTAGCGCCATTCGACGGCCAACACCGCGGTTCCTGGTGTGTCCGCTGTGCCGTGCGTGTGATCATTGCTTGTACAGCCCTCTCGCAGTGTCCGGAGCAAGTATGGTGGGTCTGACACACCGGTGTCAATATGTTCTTTTTTCCATTTCCAGGAGTGTACGTTTGCCGTTTTGGAACGTACGAGTATGTTCGTTTAGGAAAGTCAGCTTGTACGACGATCAGAGGTAATGGAGTACTGTAGTAGTCACAAGTATTATCTGTGACAATTGTGTACACAAATTATCCGGTCAGTAAGAAATTTAAAAAAATAAATAAATGGCAATTGCAGTAAGATAATGTTGGAAGGGAGTCTATTATCTGTGACTGATAAGTCAGATTCCTAAAATACAGGTATGAAGCTGGGGCTCCATGACGCTTTCTTGCCTATGCTAACTGAAAGTCTCTTTTATGTTAATACCTTCCATAAATAGTACGTTTTAGCTCAAAATCCGTATGCAGATCTGACGGCGATTAAAAAACTTTTCGAACGATACCTCATTCATTCTATACGATTATGTGAAAAAGGGATGTCGACTTGAGAAATAATATATATGACGACTCTTTGTAATGCTCTCTGGTGTCCAGCCGGGTGCAGTCGTTTACGAAATACGATATTTCTAGTGCGTACCTTGCCGTCATCCTCATTTGATACCCGTAGATTGGTCGTCTTCACCACATCTCGCCTCTTTTACATTCTTATCGCTCCTCAGCGCTTCTCTGACTATGTAGCCGCACAAAGCGCTGGAAGGAATGGTTGGGGAAATGCGATTGCAAAATTCTGGGCACAAATTCCAGTTGCTCGGAGTTTCTGGCTCCCCTGCCGGGCGCGGAAGTCACTCTCTGCCCACGTGAACTGGTTGGTCGCCGGGTTCCCGCTCTACTGAGAGCGAAGCCAACATTCCAGTTGATCAGGCCATCGGCCACTCGTATCTCAACGCCTCCATTACAACACAATCCCAAAACGACGAGTCCTGTCGTAGCATCTCCGATCGTACATATTTCACTGGGTCCCCAGTAACTACGCAGTCTTCTGCAACCGCAGATTTTGGGGAAATGAGTGGGGACCGATAAGATTGTAAAGAAAGTTCTATGTAGCGAAGACGCTCAGCCTACATTCGTTACCTGAAGATGACGGCAAGATACGCTGTCGACGTACGCCGTTTCACAGACGACTTATAATGGAACAGCATTAAAGTTAACATTTTTGTAACGCTCGTATTCGCAGGATACGAAGATTAGTATGTTCGGCAGAAATGATTAGAATTTCAGTCACCGTGGATCAGCATGCGTCCTATTGCCTACCAGGCACAGGATCCGCTATGGGCCCTGACAACATGTTCCAAGGCATCGACCCGTGTAAAGTGGGAACTGCGTCCTGTGGTCGAGGCAGCCATGCTGCATTCACCTGGTTCCAAAATTCATCTGTGGTGTTTGGCATTGGGTCACAGTGCTGCACCCGTCGTTCCACCATATCCCACACATTTTCGATTGGCGACAAGTCTGGTGATACGGCGCCCCGGGGCAAAACGCTGACATCCTCTGACACGAAGAAGGCACGTCTTCGTGCAGCAACATGCGGTCGTGCATTGTCTTGCTGACGAATGACGTCTGGGGTGGTGTGCAGAAGGGTTATTTGAATTCATTTGATTGCTCATTTAGAGACATGTTGCCTTACCTTTTATCAGCTCGTTCATTTTACAGATTTTCTTCTAGATTAAAAAACATATTCCTTACTATAAAGATCAATTATTGTTTTCAGCAATTATAATGAAAGTAATAATGAATTAAAAATACGTTGGAAACTGGAAGGAAAAAAGACAAAAATTTTCAAATTTTAAAAATGTATGATGATAGGAAATACTTGGATATGAAACTTCCTGGCAGATTAAAACTATGTTCCGGACCGAGACACGAACTTGGAAACTTTTCCGTCCACGGCAGGTGCTCTGCCATAACAGACAAAGGTCCCGAGTTAGAATCTCGGTCCGGCACACAGTTTTAATCTGCCAGGAATTTTCATATGAACGCACACTCTGCTGCAGAGTGAAAATCTCATTCTGGAAGGCTTGGATAGTAAGAGAGAAAAAGAGAGAGATAAATATTTACCCGAGCCAGCCTGGTCTGAAGCCAGGTAACTACTTGGAGTCTTGCATTCCAAGTTCGCTACCGTTTAATTTACTGATTAATGTTTCTAAACACTATTTACAGAAGCACCATAACTATTACGTACTTTGTGGAAAGCGCATTGATGTCTGAGTGTAAAGTATGTTATTTCTCTGGATTATTAATTAACTTTGTGTTACTACATTATGTGTCTTGAATTTAACCTGTTATGTTCCTTATATACTAAGTGTTCACTTACAAATGTTACATCCCAACAGCGGTATAATGACCCTGGGATTGATACGACTGCTGTTTATATATAAGCTAGAACTGCTTTACAGGGTTGATTACACAGTTTCTTCTTCTTCTGCTTTTACGGCCTCATTGGACCACTTCAGTCAATCATTTCTGGTCCTCTTCTTTGGTATTTTCCCCTTCCGAGTGGCCCAGTATCTCTTCATTCGTTCCGATGCTTTTCGTCGTTCCTTATCTGTAGATACCCTTTTCATTGTATGTCGTTTGTCAATTTTTGGTTTAAATCTTATTTCTGTGTCCCTCAACTTCTTTAAATTTGGCGTTTTGTTCTGCAAATCATCCAGGGTTATTTCCAGTTCTTCCATATCCTCTCTTATTTCCTTAAGCCATCCTCCTTGTTGTTTCAACTTCCAGAGTTTCTCAATAATTTTCCTTGATAATATGGTTTCTGGTGTCCTCAGAATGTGACCACAAAAAGAGATCCTTTTCTTTCGTATAGTATCAGTGATGGGCTCCAGTTCTCTGTATACCACTTCATTTGGAACTATCCGCCATTGCCCAGCTTTTTGATATTTCTTATTTATGCATGTTCTAGCAATTCTTCTCTCTACTTTTAAAATTTTGTCAATTCTGTTTTTCTGGGTGACTTTAAAAAGAGTTTCACTTCCGTATGTGACCTCTGGTTGAACCACCGTCTTGTAATGTTTTAATTTTGTTTTAATTGATAGACATTTTTTATTGTACGTAGACCATGTTAGTTTTTGAGCTTTTATCATTTTATTAGTTCTTGCTCGCCATGCAGGTTTCTCGTCCAATTTATGTGTTATAATTTCACCCAGGTATTTAAATTGTTTCACTATTTTAATTTCCCTATTATTCACTGTGATGTGATCTATTACAAGTGGATCCGTTACCATTATTTCAGTCTTTTCAAATGATATCTGGAGTCCTAATTTTTGTGCTATATTTTGTAAGCTTGTTATTTGTTTTGTGGCTTCCTGAATATTATTAGCTAGTAATGCTAGGTCATCAGCAAATCCCAAGCAATTTAGGTTTATTTTATCTTTCTTAGTTCCAATTTTAATATTCATAGGATTTTCCTTGTACCATTCTCTCATTACATAATCAAGAGCACAATTGAATAGTAATGGTGATAAACAATCTCCCTGTCTCAACCCTGTTTTAATCGTAAATGGTTCAGATATTTCTCCTCTAAATTTTACTTTGGATTTGGTGTTTGTTAAGGTTAACTGTATCATTTTTATTAATTTAGGATGAAGTCCAAAATTCCTTAATATTTTCATCATTGAAGATCTATGGATGCAATCATACGCCTTTTTGAAATCTACAAAGGTTATGACTAGTTGTTTTTGCCTTCTTTTGTAGACATCCATAACTAACTTCAGGGTGATTATCTGTTCTGGGCAGCTTCTCCAGGATCTAAATCCACCTTGATATTCTCCCAGTTCCAGTTCTAGTTGATCTTTACAGCGGTTGTATAGTATTCTTGACATGATCTTATACGTGCAGTCCAAAAGGGAAATTCCTCTATAGTTGTCTGGATTTGATTTGTCTCCTTTCTTATGTAATGGATGTATTATAGCAGTAGTCCAATTTTCTGGTAATTTCTCTTCATTCCAGATTTTTACTATGCATTGGTGTAATGCTATCTTTACTGGTTCTGCTGCATATTTCCAAAGTTCAGCAAACGTTTGATCTTCTCCACTTGCTTTGTAGTTTTTGAGTTCTTTCAAAGCTCTGTAGACCTCATTAATTGTAGGTGGATTCATATTTTCTGCTGGTGTTTTAATTGGGGTTTCTGTGTTTATCTGAAGAAGTTCTGGGGGATCTTCACAATTTAGTAACTTGTTAAATGTTTCTGCTAGAATTTCTGTATTTTTACTATTGCTATGGGCTAGGTTATTATCTTTATCTTTTAACATTAATGTTGGAGGATCATATCTTTGTACTTGTCTGCCAAATATTTTGTAATAGTCTCTTGAGTTTGTTTTTTCACTATTTGTTTCTATCATTAGAAGTATATCTTTTTGGTACTGACGTTTAACTCTCCTTATTATTTTTTGTGTTGTCTTCCTTTGTTTTGTGAGTTCCAAATATGATTTTTCTGTTTTTTCATTTTGATGCCTTAACCAGGCTTGGTGTCGATCCAACACTGCTTCATCACATTCATCGTTCCACCACTGGTGTTTTTTCCTTGGATTTATAGGGGCAAATTGTTCAGCTATTTGTTTCAATTTGGGAATTATTTCTTCCAGATCATCTGTTATTTTTATATCCCTGGTTTGTGCTTCATAATCCTCATTTTGTATCAGTTTATGAGGGTCATAGGTTCTCTTCTTCTTCTGGTGGGATTTTTTCTTTGCTAATGGGGTTAATTTAATTTTAATTTTTATCATGTAATGATCTGATCCGGTATCTGTCCCTCTCAGTACTTCCACATTGTAAATTTCCTTGTGGTAATTCTTATCCATGCAGACATGGTCCAGTTGCCATTCTCCTTTTTTCCAGTCTGGATGTTTCCAAGTTTTAAGTTTACTTGGTCTTCTCTTAAAATACGTCGACTTTGAGATCATGTCATGGTTTCTGCAAAATTCCACTAGTCTTATGCCATTTTTGTTTGTTCTTCTTTGTGCTGTCCATTTCCCTATTATGTCTCTATATCTCTTTTCCCTTCCTAACTGGGCATTGAAGTCTCCAATTAAAATTTTGATGTTATTTTTATTAATGTTATTCGTCGTTTGATCTAAGAGCTCCCAAAATTTTTCTACCTCTTCTCTGTGTTCTTTTTTTATTATTTTTATCATTTGTCGGGGCATGGGCATTTATTATTGTGTACATTTTATTTGCAGCTTTTAGAGTTAATGTTGAGATCCTGGGAGATTGTGCTTTAAATTCTATTATGGACTCTATTATTTTCAGACTCACCACGAATCCTGTTCCAAATTGTGGACACTGTTTCATGACTCTTTTCCCTGGTATTCCCTTATAAATCCTATATCCTTGTGATTCTATCGGCTCCTGATCAGTATTTCTCATTTCTTGAAGTCCGGTTATGAGAATCCCCTTGCGATCCATTTCATCTGTCAGAATTTTGAGTTTGCCTGGTTGTATGAGGGAATTTATATTGTGTGTCGCAATGTAGTTTATTTGTCCTGTCTTGAGTTTTGGTCGTCTGTCCGTTTTGGGTATTTTCAGATGCTCCGACTCATCCAAGTTATCTTTCAGGTGACTGCCCACCGTATCCGAGTGCAGTCTTCCTTGGTTATTGCCAAGCGGTGGATTATTCCTTGAAAGATTTCCTTCCATGTTTGACTTTCAAAGGTAGTCAACCTTGTATGGAGCAAGCTCCGAGTTACAACTGCGGTTGTTAGCCGTAGAGGTTGTTTAGTGTTTGGTCCGCGAGAGCTATTTTATTTCGCTAAAGTCCGCCGGTAAACTGGTGAGGACCCCCCTATCCGCCACCTGGGACGCGCCACGTCGGAGTATCACCTCTCCGCCTGCTACGACACCGTAGTAGGTTCGTGGGATTACACAGTTTATTCTGATACAGTTTAATTATTTTAGATGATGTGTAAGGTTATGCCGTCGCACTGGATATAGTGCCCTGGACACGCACCAGTTGTGATTTGTGGTTGTACGCAGTAGTCCCCACACCATAAGGCCTTCAGTTTGCGCCGTATGTCTTGTGCCAATGCAATCACTGTGATACCGCACTCCGTGTATGGTGCGAACCGAACTACGTCCACATTTTCAAGCAAACAGAACTTGGATTCGTCCGAAAACACTATCTGATGTTATTCCTGTCCACGGTGAGGTCGTTCAATACACCATTACGATCTTGCATGTTTCTGAACTTTCGTCAAAGGTAGGCGGAGAAGCGGACGACGCGCACGTAACCCAGACCGTAATATACGACGACGGACTGTCACCCCTGATAGTGTAGGATGTGTACCACAGCTGTACTCGAGCCGACGAGGATGCAGATCTGTCCTGCAGCGCAATTCGAATGAGGTGGCAATCTTCTCGGGGGTAATCTGTGTTGTGCGAACTGACGCATCTCGTCATTTTCTACGGGCTTCCGTGAACCATTCGGCACACACGCGTTGGATGGATGCATCACATTCTCTCACGCTAATAATTCTCCCTATTTCCAACTCACTGATTTGATGGTAGGTTCGCGCATACGTCTGCGACGCATCCTGCTCGGCTGCTCAAGTCACACTGATATACCTTCGGATTATAGCGAAAAAGAGAGCCGCAGTCACATATTATTGGTAGGTGGTTTGCGCCGCGATATCGATGTTGACCTTGAACCCGTGGGCTGACATGACTGAAATGCTAATCATTTCTGCAGAACATCTTACTGTACATGTTCTGTGAATATCAACGTCTTGTAATGTCTCTTGCAGCGGTCTCCCCGCGATGTTTTCAGAAATTTTATAAATTATATAACTCAGTACATATCTCGAAATATCTCTTCTTATCTTACCGATTATCAATGCAAAGTAGTTTCAAGCCCAATTATTCCTTGGAGCGTCCATTTACTCCATGGAATAGCTTCTCTGCTATCTATGTTTTCTCTTATGAAAAGAATGAGGACTTCTTGCCGATTAGTCGTGAAAGAAGGAGGATTTATATGTATGTATTGTTGAGCTAGTCGCCATCTTGATGAGATTCTGTATGAGAAGGAATTTAATACATGAACTAAACTAAAGTAAGTGTGTTCACGTATTATTTAACTGATTATTATTGGCAGTGTCTGCTTACTACGCTGTGTTGCACGGGATCAGTGGGGAACGTCTGATTTACACTGGACGAACCTGCCGTTTTGTATGCTCAAGATATCCAGTTACTTCAAAGAAATAGGCTAACACGGTCTTACCAGCAGATCTCCGGTCTTCCCCATGTGCTCACCGAAAGTTAATAATTATTACAAATGTTTCCAGGAGATCGACTGACAATTTTTGTCGCACCGAGACTTCGAAATTGCTTCACTGCCTTATGGAATTTAAGTTAAGCTCAATTTAATTAGGATAGAGGAGTATTGAACTGTGTGAATGTGATAAGCCTGCTTTGTCAATGAAAATTCCCTTAATATACGCATGTTTTTACTATCCTGATCAGTGAAGCTAAATCAGGCCGGTGTGAGAGAGGTTTTTAAATTTTAGATCCCACACAAAATATATTAAAGTCTGTCTCCATTCGTTGAAGGTGTTCTGCATTTTTTCCCCCCCCCATTCTGAACGTGAGTGTATTATAAAGTCGTTATGTATACAATTCTTTCCACTAATGCAATTTGGCGATGTGCGCTTCCCTCTTGAGGAAAGAATATTTTTGCAAAGGAAAGGGTATGGTCTGCAATAGCCGAAAGACGGAAACAACTAATTGTACGCCTTTACGCTCGCTCGCCGCCTTTCCTCTCATCAAGGCGAGCACTCCGCAGGTAGGCACATACCCTGTCTCCCCCAGACAGTGTTTGACTATTGTCTACGTAAAATTCGCTCCACGTAAACTCGGTATTTGGGCTGAAATAGGGTGAAATTTATGAAAGTGCAGCTTAGCAGTTTTTACAGTAGTAATTCGACTCTTTTAAATCGTAGCCTCGGACATAAGATATTTCCATGCAAAATTGTGTCTTGCAGTGGACTGGAACATATTTACACCAGACATTCTTCTAAAAGGTAGACAATGAGCTGTATTTATCTATGTAACACGAGACGTGAAGATACTGCAAAATCTAATCTGTTCAACACTTACATCTGCACTGTGCCTTAAAGGCAAGAATTGTGACATTCAATTTTCCTCGGGTATTTAGAACGTTCATTGGAGGGACAGTCAGGGAATCAGTGGTGATGCTTTTTGAAACAATACAGTACAGTGATTATTTTAGAGAAACTTGTGAGCCTGCCGCTGGTGGCCGAGCGGTTCTGGCGCTACATTCTGGAACCGCGCGACCGCTACGGTCGCAGGTTCGAATCCTGCCTCGGGCATGGATGTGTGTGTTGTCATTAGGTTCGTTAGGGTTAAGTAGTTCTGAGTTCTAGGGGACTTATGACCTCAGCAGTTGAGTCCCATAGTGCTCAGAGCCATTCGAACCATTTAGAAACTTGTGTCAGCATCATTTAAATGTGCCTTATTTTCTTTTTCTTACATTGTTTTACGATACAGTTTAGTAACTAAAAAGTATCTCCGTCATTGTAAAGTTTTATGTTGTAATTTTCGTAAGAAAGTGTTTACCTAAATTTTCAGGTCTCTGAAGGGAAGTTCCAATAATGATTTTAAATTCAGTTGAAAGAACTGTTCTCTAAATTTGTCTCTTCAGGACTGCCGACCGATCTCTTTAGGTATCATTAATGATTTTTAGAGGGAAAATACACAAAGCGAGATTGTACTGGATGCTGATTCAGCGGTAAATAGTGGTGATATGATCTACGGAAAATACTGACTTATCTAAACAACAACTAAGCAGTGAATTGATAAAGCCAAGTATATTGTTCCTGTGTACAACGACCCCAAGATCTACTAAGAGGTCCGGATATTCACGGAAGTATTTGCATTAGTCAAACAGATTTTACACATGGTTAACTTTTGTTAGAAATTTGCTTAGATGAAATAAATTCTCAAAAGTGTTGAATGCGACTAACAACTTGTGAAACCGATAAAATTTATTGTATTTAGAGAAGAATATGGAAGCAGGAACATTACAGAGTGCAGCCGGGTGGAATTCCAAGAGTAACATTTGATCCGACGCCATAGTGTAAGATCAGGCAGTAGTGGTAATCTTCATGGTACATCCTCGGCGAGGCTTATTGAGATGTAATGACGAATCATGAATAAATGAACATTTATCTATCCATACAGTCACGCTTAAGCAACAAATACCGTGTATGTTATTCAAAGTAAGTACACCGCGGTACGACTTTTCTGCCATACGCACATGAATGTGTCAATAAATAAATGATATTAATGTAATAGAGGGAAACATTCCACGTGGGAAAAATATATCTAAAAACAAAGATGATGTGACTTACCAAACGAAAGCGCTGGCAGGTCGATAGGCACACAAACAAACACAAACATACACACAAAATTCAAGCTTTCGCAACAAACTGTTGCCTCACCGGGAAAGAGGGAAGGAGAGGGAAAAACGAAAGGATGTGGGTTTTAAGGGAGAGGGTAAGGAGTCATTCCAATCCCGGGAGCGGAAAGACTTACCTTAGGCGGAAAAAAGGACGGGTATACACTCGCACTTACCTTAGGGGGAAAAAAGGACGGGTATACACTCGCACACACACACACATATCCATCCACACATATACAGACACAAGCTTGTGTCTGTATATGTGTGGATGGATATGTGTGTGTGTGCGAGTGTATACCCGTCCTTTTTCCCCCCTAAGGTAAGTCTTTCCGCTCCCGGGATTGGAATGACTCCTTACCCTCTCCCTTAAAAGCCACATCCTTTCGTCTTTCCCTCTCCTTCCCTCTTTCCTGATGAGGCAACAGTTTATTGCGAAAGCTTGAATTTTGTGTGTATGTTTGTGTTTGTTTGTGTGTCTATCGACCTGCCAGCGCTTTCGTTTGGTAAGTCACATCATCTTTGTTTTTAGATATATCAATAAATAAATGTTCATTTTGCAACAATCTCTTAATATACCTCGATTATACTCCGCCAGGATTGTATCACAATGATGTTCCTTATTAACAGTGTTCCTTTCCGACGAAATATGAGTGATTGTAGTAATACAGTTGTTTGGTGCAATATTTTCTTTTTACATGAAGAAAGATAAAGATAATGCCGTGACTCGAGTGCATTACGGGAAAACTGACAATCATCTGCCTTAGCCGGAGACACCATAGCTGCTGCTAGACGGATTCCGCTGCTACATGGTATTCAGCGCGCTGGTAAACATTTGAATCTCGGTTTCTCCGAAGTGCTTCACAATTGTATTGTACCAGAGCACCACATCCTACGCTACAGCTTGGTACGTCATACAACAGCATGAAAGGTGGACAAATAGCTTAGCTGTTGGATGTATAGCGTTAAATGCGTTATTTGAATGAAACAAAAGGTAATCTTAGTATGACGTAGCGCTATGCTCTTATAATTGATGAGCCAGTTGTCTATAACGGGAGACGGAGAATGACATCTAATCTCTCTAGCACTGTCTGATACTCAAAGATGAGATATGATAGTGTTCCTGACAAACAAGTCGTTTTTGCATTTATATGGGTCTAATACATACGGGAAATTGGGAAAACGCGGTGAAATGTCTGTGATTGGGGCTATCTTTAGGTAAGCACCTAGTTACTGATGTCCTACTTTAGAACAGAAAAGTTCGAGAACTCAAGGAAAAATACAAACAAATATTTAGAGATGTTTGAATACCTAGTATAACTGACCGTCTTGTGCGCGTCGTTATTAGGGTATCTGGGAAAGAAAGTGCCATGATAAAATCTTTCATGGCGGTCAAGGAAGTGCCACAATTTTGAACTATTCTTTTAGTTCGTTCAGGTACAAAGGGACCTCGACATTTGTTCGGAAAAAGCAATATTACCGTTAGTTCATGATTTCACATACACTCGTTGAAGCTCGACTTTTACATAGTCGAGCTTCAACTTCCCGCTGTTGAACGATTGGCCCGTTAGTACTCTAAGCGGTACCTCATGTTATGAATGGGGGAATATGCATAAATGTCATAGAATTAGCTGCACGTTCGCTATCCTATTTCTATGTTGCTTTCTGTTCTAGTTCTGAAACAGCTACGATAGTTACTGAATGGTACTTTAAGGAAAAGGTAACGAAATTTAAGTCGTACCTTATTACTTAAGTGAAGAGCCCTTTGTGTTTACGTAAACCCATTACAGCGAATGTCACAGAGTAACGCACTTAATATATGACATTTATGAACACTAACCCAAATCATACCTGCCGTAATGCCACTCGTGGGAACTTACTCATCATCAGAAGAGTCGTTCGCCTGATGGGTACAATTCATGAATGCCTTTTTCGGTTTGATCTACCTAGTGGCATCAAACCATAATTTTTTTCTTCCACCATGTTATTTTGCCGACGTAAAAATAAAGAACTCTTAAGAGGTGACGCATTGGAACAGTATTTTCATACATTGCCAGCACCTACAGGGCTATAAGTGCAACTCTTGAAAGTGTGAAAGTAACTACCAGTAATTGTATTTTACTTGAATTAGTCTTTTACTCTGCATCGCAATGTGCGCTGCTTTAAAACGTATTCGCATTAAATATGTTTGCTGGATCTGAACCGAAACTTTAATCTTGCCTTTCACTGCGCAGTGCTATTACCAATTGAGCCACCCAGGTATGAATAATTCACTGTCAACGAAAGGCGGGATTCCGGGTTTGGAGCCAGGTCCCACCTACAGTTTTAAACCGTATTTGACTTAACTGATTATATATCACTTCTAATGTTTTCGCCGCAGTATTGCAGGCTTATGGGCCTGTTTCTAGCAAAGGTGATGATCTGATATATATTAGAAATGATGATTCCATTTTTGCGCGCAATATTTCGACAATTGCCACAATGATAAGATTTCAACGTGTGGCAGAGATTGGCAATTTTTCTGTAAATATTCAGAAATGTAAAATTTTGCACTCTACAAAACAAAAAAACGTAGTGTCGTATGGCTGTAATATCAATCAGTCACTTTTGGAATCAAACAACTCATACAAATCCCTGGGCATAATACATTGTAGAGATATGTAACGGAATGATCACGTAAGTTCAGTTACGGGCAAAGCAGGTGATGGACTTCAGTTTACTGACAGAATTTCTCGGGAAGTACAATCAGTCAACAAAGTGGATTGGTTACAAATCAATCGTGCGAGCTGTTCTAGAATATTGCTGAAGTGTGTGGGACCCTTGGGACTAACATGGGATACTGAACGTATACAGAGGAGCGCAGCACGAATTGTCACAGGTTTGTTTAATCCTTGGGAGAGTGTCACAGATATACTAAAGGAACTGAACTGGCAGTCTTGAAGACGGACGTAAACTATCTCCAGAAAGTCTACTAACAAAGTTGCAAGAACCGGGTGTAAATGATTACTCTAGGAATATACTACAACCCCCATTGAACTGCTAACATAGAGATCGTGAGGATAAGGTTAGATTAATTACTGCACACACAGAGGCATTCAAACAATCATTCTTCCCGCGCTCCATACGTGACAGGATCAGGAAGAAACCCTAATAACTGACACAATGGAAAGTACACTCTGCCATGCACCTCACGGTGGTTTGTAGAATATACAGTCCTGGAAATTGAAATAAGAACACCGTGAATTCATTGTCCCAGGAAGGGGAAACTTTATTGACACATTCCTGGGGTCAGATACATCACATGATCACACTGACAGAACCACAGGCACATAGACACAGGCAACAGAGCATGCACAATGTCGGCACTACTACAGTGTATATCCACCTTTCGCAGCAATGCAGGCTGCTATTCTCCCATGGAAACGATCGTAGAGATGCTGGATGTAGTCCTGTGGAACGGCTTGCCATGCCATTTCCACCTGGCGCCTCAGTTGGACCAGCGTTCGTGCTGGACGTGCAGACCGCGTGAGACGACGCTTCATCCAGTCCCAAACATGCTCAATGGGGGACAGATCCGGAGATCTTGCTGGCCAGGGTAGTTGACTTACACCTTCTAGAGCACGTTGGGTGGCACGGGATACATGCGGACGTGCATTGTCCTGTTGGAACAGCAAGTTCCCTTGCCGGTCTAGGAATGGTAGAACGATGGGTTCGATGACGGTTTGGATGTACCGTGCACTATTCAGTGTCCCCTCGACGATCACCAGTGGTGTACGGCCAGTGTAGGAGATCGCTCCCCACACCATGATGCCGGGTGTTGGCCCTGTGTGCCTCGGTCGTATGCAGTCCTGATTGTGGCGCTCACCTGCACGGCGCCAAACACGCATACGACCATCATTGGCACCAAGGCAGAAGCGACTCTCATCGCTGAAGACGACACGTCTCCATTCGTCCCTCCATTCACGCCTGTCGCGACACCACTGGAGGCGGGCTGCACGATGTTGGGGCGTGAGCGGAAGACGGCCTAACGGTGTGCGGGACCGTAGCCCAGCTTCATGGAGACGGTTGCGAATGGTCCTCGCCGATACCCCAGGAGCAACAGTGTCCCTAATTTGCTGGGAAGTGGCGGTGCGGTCCCCTACGGCACTGCGTAGGATCCTACGGTCTTGGCGTGCATCCGTGCGTCGCTGCGGTCCGGTCCCAGGTCGACGGGCACGTGCACCTTCCGCCGACCACTGGCGACAACATCGATGTACTGTGGAGACCTCACGCCCCACGTGTTGAGCAATTCGGCGGTACGTCCACCCGGCCTCCCGCATGCCCACTATACGCCCTCGCTCAAAGTCCGTCAACTGCACATACGGTTCACGTCCACGCTGTCGCGGCATGCTACCAGTGTTAAAGACTGCGATGGAGCTCCGTATGCCACGGCAAACTGGCTGACACTGACGGCGGCGGTGCACAAATGCTGCGCAGCTAGCGCCATTCGACGGCCAACACCGCGGTTCCTGGTGTGTCCGCTGTGCCGTGCGTGTGATCATTGCTTGTACAGCCCTCTCGCAGTGTCCGGAGCAAGTATGGTGGGTCTGACACACCGGTGTCAATGTGTTCTTTTTTCCATTTCCAGGAGTGTATATCGTGTCTCCCTACCACTTTCGCGCAACGACGCTCTGAGCGTGTTTTTTAGGGAATTGACTAGTTTGAACCTGGGACCTGTTGCTGGTAAGGAGACGCCAGACCACACATGACATGTAGAATTCAGAAGAGTTCAGTGAAACTAGCGATGATATAACCAAATACTTAATGATTTCAGCGTCAGCTCCACTGCACTCCCTGTAAAGGAATCTTAATACTAACTAAATTTAGTGGAAAGGGTTCAAGGCTTTCCTATTTTCAGTTAGCTGGTAAAATAACGTCGAAAAATCAGTTAAGTTTACCATTGGAAATTTTATTCTACTCACAAAACATTGTTTATAAATTGCACTATTGATAAAAGGTAATGTTTTAATACAGGATGGTAAAAACCAACTGAGTTCAACAAAAATGTGAAGGAATATTCCCTGAATGGGTTTCCAAGTTCTACAATGGATCGAAGGATGACCTATGCCATATCACATCTATAATATAGGTTTAAATTAAGTTTCACAAAAGAGAAAACTATCAAAATTGTCTACAGTGACCCTCAATTATCTTTAATTACTTATCTAACTTATCGTAAATTACAGTGGCTGATGTGGCTTCTCAATAACTATATATCAGAAAAATCATTGCGTTTCAGATTTTTACTTCAAGTGGCAAATGTGAACACCGTGAGCTTTAATTGACGATCGACACTAGTATTACGCAAAAAGGGGATGTAACAGATGAGACTTCTGCAATTCTGTGTGAAGCCTTATGCGCTCAAAAATGCGGCATCGCGTGCGTTCATTACCTTGTCGGTGTTCGTCAGGGGGCGGCGAGCAGAACAGCTCCGCTCACCTCGCAGTGTCGGAAGTAACTCTCTTCCTAACTTCTCCTTACTACAATTTACCGAAGTTGGTTTAAAAAAAAATATCTGGCTGTGTTTTCACCAACCAATCAGTGTCTCAATGTTAACCTTAAGCTTCGCCTAAAAAAATTCCGTCCATCCAATGAGAATCGTTATACTTTTCGTGGTGGGGCAATGTTTTTAAAGATTGTAACGTAACAGAGACGCGAAAAAGTCTCACGCTAAAACTTGCAGCTGGTGTGGTCCTTTAGTGTTATCGTAACATCTATACTGTTGTTTTGGAGGACTCTAGCTTTTAACATGGGCTGGGGGGTGGTCCTAACTGCACAGAGACGCGAAAAAGTTTCACGCTAAAAGTTGCGGGTGGTGTAGCCCTTTTTGTGTAATCGTAAGATCTATACTGTTCTTCTGGAGGGCTCTAGCTTTTAACATGGGCTGGGGGGTGGTCCTAACGTAACAGAGACGCGAAGAAGTCTCACGCTAAAAACTTGCGGGTGGTGTGGTCCTAGCAGTTAGCTGGCGACGTGGGTGTCCGTCCGTCCCTTATCGTAGGGCCTTCCAGCTTGACACGGTTCTGCTCTCGGCTCCTGTTCTCGTTTCTCCCCTCGGAACTGCGTCTGTCTCACGGTGGGAAGGTATGACATGCATTTAGGCATTCTTGTGTTAGTCTGTGGTATTCCATTTGCTCACTCGTTACTCGTATTACTTTGGTTAATTTAATGTCACGATTTATTCGGAGCTATGTGACCTACTACTGGATTTGCTTATCATGTCAGGGTTTCCATGGAAGTTGTTGGATTTGCCTGATACCTTACAAACCATAGAAACAATCTGCAGAATTAGTGGCATTATACTGGACTCCATGGCCGAGCTCACTAAGGCAGTCGTGTGCAGTGACGCTAGACTCGCACGTGAGCCCATTGGGATCATGGTGGCGTAAGACATTTTCACTGCCAGCATTTGGCCGGCAAGAGGATGGGAGGTGGCGGCTTAAAGTTCCTGATCAGCGATCTTTGCGTTAATGGTCAGGATTAAATTCCAAACCCTTCTGTAGTTTGTCGTGAAGTGAGGTCATGTGACACTGTCGGTGGCGATCAGTCCGTCGGATGGGAACTTTAAGCCCAGCTTTGGTGCTATTAGAGATGAGTAGGTTATGTACCATTACCGGGTTTTAACCTCTCTCTTCTCGCAGGATCATCATACAACACAAGCATAACGCTACCCCATTCACGCGTACACTACACGCAGTTACGCGCCAAATATACGTATACGACACAGCTGTCACATATCCTAGGTGCCAGTGTGCGTATACGAAAAACATGCTTTCCGCTAGTCTGCTGAGCTCGCCCGTGACGTTTCACAGCCATAAATCACACAAGAAAAATGGTTCAAATGGCTCTAAGCACTACGGGACTTACAATATGAGGTTATCAGTCCCCTAGACTTCAAACTATTTAAACCTAAGTAACCTAAGGACATCACACACATCCATGCCCGAGGCAGGATTCGAACCTGCGACCGTAGCAGCAGCGCGGTTCCGGACTGAAGCGCATGGAACAGCTCGGCCACAGTGGCCGGGTAATCACACAAGATATTTAACATTTTTAATAGCATTAGGTTAAGGATATAGGGCAAGCCTGCTGATTGTTGGAATACTCTTCAACAAGAATTTCTCAAACCTATGTGTTACTGCAAAAAGGATAACTCATTTTTTTCATGTTGCATGTTAAAGGAGACGACGCGGCTCCTTGCACGGGACAGCGTTTGCAGTCTGGCCTCGTCGAGATGGAAATACGTTCTCGGAGGTAGCAATAGAAATTCCACGAATGAAGTCGCTGCCCTGGAAAAGCGCCGACTTCCCCGGAGGGAATATTACGATGACAACTTAAAAACTCTCATGAAATGAAAAACCGTTACGTTGGAGTTAGTCTGAGCGTTCAGACGCTACCTTACTGCCAGCTAAAGCTAGCCATCTCTACTTACAATGGATAGAAAATACATCAGACATTAAAATACCAAAACTGTTTTATTTAAATAAGTTACAGTGTATAACCGGAATAAACAACTTCGGTGGAGAGCAGAGATTTCCTGGAAGGTGTACTAACGGCCGCGACACATAGAGAAAATCTTAGTAAGTGGACATAAATCGAGCGAGGTGACGTCGCGAAATTTTCAGGTACATTAGAGACATAATCCACCGTATACAAGAAACTTTTTGTTTGTTTCTCTTTATCCAAATGTGTTTCAGCACTTTTTGTACTCTCTTCAGTGGGAATTTTTTATTGTTCCGTCTGAAAATTATTATAACGTGGTACCAGTCGCAAATTCAGCTTAAAGTTATTTATATTGCTAATTAGGCGTAAAATTTTGCGTTCGTTTACTTATGTAGTTAATGACACATGGCACCTAATACACGAAATAATGTGTGTTTATGCTATGGCAAACATTAGGCTTAGAAAACGTTTGAAAAAAACAATATTTTGTCGTTTTATCCGACGTGAACGAGTTATTTTTATGGTGGTTTGTTTGCAGCTTCCACATAATTTAAACCCTGTCATCAGCAAACAAACCAAACGGTTACTATTTTTGTTTTTCGCCCACTTGCCGACCCAAGATGCCGTTCTTTAGCTTGATAAAAATCTGAAGTAATATGCTAAATATTGCGATGTTCGGTATAAAATGGACGAAAAACAGAAACCGTTTTGTTTGTTTGGAGATGACAGGTTGTATAAATATGCGGCATTTATAAAGCTTCCAGCATAAAAACAACCTATTCGCGTCGTGTAACATATATGTGAAACTACATAAATACTTCCAGAATGAGATTTTCACTCTGCAGCGGAGTGTGCACTGATTCTGGAAACATCCCCCCAGGCTGTGGCTAAGTCATGTCTCCGCAAAATCCTTTCTTTCAGGAGTGCTAGTTCTGCAGGTTCGCAGGAGAGCTTGTGTAAGTGTGAGTCATGCTTGGGTAGCTCAGTTGGTAGAGCACTTGCCCGCGAAAGGCAAAGGTCCCGAGTTCGAGTTTCGGTCCGGCACACAGTTTTAATCTGCCAGGAAGTTTTATATAAATACTTGTTATTCCGAATTAGTGTTCTATCCTTAATTTTCGACGTAGTAAAAACATAAAATGTTTCGCGTATCAGTTAAGTATGGCTAATGGTTCAAATGACTCTGAGCACAATGAGACTTAACATCTATGGGCATCAGTCCCCTAGAACGTAGAACTACTTAAACCTAACTAACGTAAGGACATCACACAACACCCAGTCATCACGAGGCAGAGAAAATCCCCAGTTAAGTAACAAAGGTCATTAACTACATGTGTAAACCAACAAAATATCTGATTCTTTTAAATGAAGGACTTATTTCAATAGTGGTACAAGTCCATTACCTCCACTTTTCTGTCTATAATGCTTCTGAAATTAAGGATCCAAACAAATAGGAAGAAAGGTTCATCTCTAGCAAGAAGCAATATGCTTGAATATTTCTGGTATGTCAACTGCAGATTTTTCAGCGCTCATTTAACTTTAGGACTCTGTATCTCAAACTGAACAAAAATGGACTTGTACCACTATTGAAATAAGCCCTTCATATGTATATAAATAACTGTAAGCTTAAATTCATATGTTACCATGTAATAAAACTGGTCTGGTGCATAAGCCCGTAGCGTTTTTCCATGAATAATAAACACAACAGATACAAATAACAGGAACTTTAGTAGTCACTAATATATTCTGCTGGACTAATTACAACACTGGGGTAATTTTTAATTCCGTGACTGTAGATATCACTTGCTATTCAGGCGAAGAGCTTGTCGAGCCATCTTCGGAACACATTTTCATCCGGAAAGGAAGCTCATTGAAAACTGTTCCACAGAGAGCGGAAAAGGTGTAAATTTGAGGGCGCCAGATCAGCTGAATAAGGTAGGTGCGGAATGACCTCCCAACTCAACTCCTGTGTAGTGTTTTCTGTGAGTCTAGCTGAACTCGTGCGGACGTTATCGTGGAGAAACATCACTTCACACAGTCTTCCTGATCGTTGTTCTTGGACTGCGACCGCAAGATGTCTCAATTGTTGACAATAAATGTCAGCAGTAGTGGTGCCAACTCGGGAAAGCAATTCATAGACACCACACCGTCGCTGTTCCACCAGATTGATAATATTATTTTTCTTTTTGGTGCGCACGGGTTTTTGTACGGGTAGTTGCTACTTTGCTTGGGATCAAGGATTCCTTCCTTTTCCTTTTGTTGGCACAACGATGTCATTTCTCGTCACCAGTAACGATGCATGATATGAATGGTCAATGTTGTTCACAAGCCAATTGGTGACGAGCAAGATGCACATATAGCCAACCGCAGATTTTTCTCATTTTGGCTTATAGCAAGCGATACCGCACACCCGTTTTTTGAACATTCCCTATTGCGTTCAAATATCGCACGATGGTGGAATGATCACTGTTGATCACATTTGCCAATTCTCGAGAAGACTGACGTGGATCAATGTGAATTAATGCCCTTAAACGATGCTCGTAAAACCGGGAAGGTCTTAGTGAACATGGAGAGTTACTGATGTCAAAACGATCCTCCTTGAAATGAGAAAACCGTTTTCCTGCCGTGCTCTGTCCATAGGCATTTACCCCATACAGGGTGCTAATTTTTCTGGCTGCCTTCGCTGCTGCCAGCTATTTAATCATCTGCAACAGAAGAATATCTCGGAACTGTTCTGATTTCTCCAACTGGCATCATATTTTGTAGCGTCCACGGGTCCATTCATCTCCAAATGATAAAACTACAATTAGAAACAGGCAATAAAAAAACCCATAACAACAGGAATACCAACATGCAAAACGGAAACGCTACGGACTTACGTACCAACCTAAAAATTTCCAGACTCAACAGTAAAAAAATCGCACTGAACATAGTTCAGAATTACTGTACGATGTTTAGTAAGGAAAGACAAACGAACAGTGTCGTGCTTAAGGCAGAATATCCGACCACTTTATCTCAGCGAGCATGTAAGGAGAGAAGAGCATCAGCATCGAGAAAGATGACTGTTCAGATACCGCCTACACGAAGAAAAATATCCAGTAAGACAAAAGCACTAAAGTATGTTTTCGATAATGATCGAAGCAGAAGAAATGAATTAAAATTTGTGATGCAGCCGGGACTCGAACCTTTCTTTTTTTTTGGTATCATATATGTTTAAATTATTAACGATACATTTTTAAAAAGCATTCTTTCTATTAACCTAATATATTCCTACAGTTGGTTAACATTACTGTCGTTTTATAGGTTTTCGTTTCATATTCTTTTATTTTTTTATTTTTCGTTTTTCTCTTATTGTTCTTCCTCGAACCCCTTTTCATGGCGATTCGTCGTCTTTTTTGGGGGTAAAAACAATGATTTAGAGTTGAAAGTTTTGTATGCCATACACTTGTGGTGCCACAGCCACATTTTGCCTGCTGGTTTGACCTCTCCCTCTAGTGAACACTGTTATGTGAGACAGTATGAGGGGAAAACATCAGCATGACAGATGGAGCAAAGCGTAAGAATTTTTTTTTACGTATACTACAAATTATACATAAATTGAAGCAGAAAGAAAAATTATGTCATATTATGTAAGACAAGCAGAGAAGAAGGTCTGAGTAAACAATATAAATCTTATAAAGCACATAGTAAAGGAAATCAATCCAAAAAAATTTATGAGTAGTTGGCTCTTTTCACTAAGTAATGCTTGTATCCTAGACTCTATAGTACAAATAATGAAAAACCCGGCTCTTGTTGCTCGCTAGACAGAAATGCCAATCGTTACACTATCGCAGTATGCTTTCATTCGAAAGGAAGTACGGTTCGTTTTATGTCTCGCGCACCAATCACGCCGATGCGGACAGAGGCGGTTATTTCCCGGTGGCCGTTCATCGCCACTAATTGAGCTCCAGAGGGCGCGCAAAGAACTAGCGCCGGAAACTGACGCGCGTTGCGTTATGAGCGGCGCGAGTGAATGACAGGGGGGCCGACGCACGCGGTGCGTGATGCACGGCCGACGCGAATTACACGCGGGCATTAATCACGCACGGAGTGCACATTATTGGCGCGCCCCACATCTGCCACACGGTGCTAGCCGCGTGAGTGGGCAAGTCGAGATTGCCAAGCGGTGCCCTACACAGCCGTATTGTACGAGCTGATCACCTTCCTGCAACTGATACGTCCTACACTAAGTCTCTTATAAATTGCCGCCGATAATACGAGAGATCGCTACCAGGTGTAGAAGTATGAAATCGGAATTTCCCTATAGATGCTGCTGGCCGTCAGTGTGTAGTGCCGAGAGACAGCGTCTGCAGCGCCATCTGCTTCCTGCAACGGCTGACGACGAATGTCAACACACAGTAACCACACTTCCATACATCGGTATCTGCTTCCAATTCGTAAACACGTCGAGTTATGTGCCTGGGAACTACGATTTACGGAAATCATTGGTTTTCTGTCATAACTGCTGAAGATAACTGCTGCACAATTGTATCAAACGCCTGTCGAAGCTTTCGGCGAACATGCTCTTGGTAAAACACAGTGTTTCGAGTGGTTCAAAAAATTCAAAAGTGGTGATTTTGACGTGAGATACGACGAACGCGGGATTCCACGGAAAAAATTCAAAGACAAAGAATTTCAGGCCTCATTCGATGAAGATGATACTCAAACTCAACAGAAACTCACGGAACAACTGAGTATGACGCAGGAAGCCGTTTCTCTTCGGTAGAAAGGGGTACGCAGCTCGTGATCTAATTGATACCTCTGGATCACGGGATCCCGGGATCGATTCCCGGCCGGATTGAGGATTTTCTCTGACCGGGGACTGGGTGTTTATGTTATCATCATTTCATCATCATCATTAATGACAGTGGCTAGATTGGATTGTGCAAAAATTGGTCAGTGTAAAAATTGGGACTTTGTACGGGCGCTGATGACCACGCAGTTGAGCGCCCCGTGAAGAAAACATCATCATCATAATCATCATTATCATCATCATCATCACCGTCCGTTGAAAGGTGCAGAGAGTGGAGAAATGGGTTCTGTATGAACTGAATGGAAATGAGTGCTTGGCGTCATTGGCCGGGAGGCCCCTTACGGAGCAAGTCCGACCGCCTTGGCGCAGGTCTCATTATATTCGACGGCACATTGGGCGACCTGCGCGCCGGATGGGGATGAAATGATGATGAAGACAACACAACACCCAGTCCCTGAGAGGAGAAAATCCCCGACCCAGCCGGGAATCGAACCCGGTCCCCCTTACGACGGCAGTCCTTCACGCTGACCATTCAACTATTGGGGCAGACTACGAACTGAATGAAAGACAGCAAGCAAATCGAAAGACCACATGTGAAATGCTGCTCGCCAGATACAAAAGAATTTGGTTTCTCCATCGAATAGTGACAGGTGATGAAAAATAGATATATTTTGAGAATCCTGAGATTCGTAAATCATGGGTGAATTCAGGCAAATCATTGACATCCAGTGCAACACCAAATCGCTTTGGAAAGAAGACTATGCTCTGTGTTTGGTGGGATCAGAAGGGAGTCGTCCGTTTTGAGCTGCTAAAAGCTGTTGAAACAGTTAATACTGATCGCTGCCAACAGGAAATGATCGATTTAAATCGATCATTACGTGATAAACGACCGGGAAAAGGCAACACATAGTTCTATTCCTCCATGATTATGCCCCATCACGGCAAAACGGTCCAGGGAAACGATCGAGGCTTTCTGTTGGGAGATACTAGGACATGCGCTCCTTTCCATTATCATCTATTTTCATCACTGAGAAACGCTCTCGCTGAACAACGCTTCAGTTCGTATGAAAATGTACGAAAATGGCTTGCTGACTGGTTCGCTTCTAAAGAAGCACTGATTTTCTGGCGTGGCATTAATAACCTGCCGGAGAGATGGGAGAAATGTATAAAAAGTAATGAAAATTATTTTGAATCAAATATTGTTTATCAGTTTGAAACAACAGATGTGTAATTATTGCAACCAAATTCCGGTTTCACACTTCTACACCCGGTACATATGCAGATAGCACAGCAGCGTATGAAGCTGAACGAAATACAATTCGTCCGCTATTTCCGAAAGCAAATCACGATTCTCGTGAATACAATATCAGACAAATATAAAATATGGAGCACAATGTAGTGTGGTTAACAAATCTTCCCGTATGACTGGAAACTATGGAGGAATAAAGTTGAAAATGGCAGTATAATTCTATAATGTTGAAAACGGGTGGTATAATTCTCATCTTCCATGTGCACTCCAGAAGTAAATAATTACGAAAATTAGATATCTGCAGCTGACACAGTGCCCACGTGTCTGAGTACGTATGTGTTTAGGGCGCGGACCGCTGCGAGACGAGCGTCAAGAGTCTCGGTGACGTTCAGGAGGGAACGGACAGGGATGTGCAGCCTTACCGACTCCAGCGCCGCGGCCAGCTTCGCTAGGTTTCTCGGATGAGGGTCCCTGGCCAGAACAGCCCGACGGAGATGGTCCCTCAGATCCGTGACTGGGGGGGGGGGGGGGGAGTTTGGTGGCCAGTGGAGAATGCAAACTCATCCTGGCTATTAAAGAGAACGAGACCATCCTGACCAGCAGTACACAAGTAGTTAATGTATTTAAGAACCATTTCTTAAGTGCAAGAGAAAAAAATGGTTGAAACAGTTCAAAAGAAAAAGCCAGGAAGAGTCTGTTTTGAAAAAAAAATTAGTCAGATTAAATTTCACCTAACAACCTCTTGTGAAATAAGTAATATTATTAAATCTTTGAAAAGTAGATGTTCTGTTCGAGTAGATACATCTCTAATAAGATATTAAAACAATGTGGAGCAATTACAGCTGACGTTCTGAGTCACATATGTAGTGCATCACTAACTCAAGGTATTTAAAAAAAATGGCTCTGAGTACTATGGGACTTAACTTGTGAGGTCATCAGTCCCCTAGAACTTAGAACTACTTCATCCTATCTAACCTAAGGACATCACACACATCCATGCCTGAGGCAGGATTCGAACCTGCGACCGTAGCGGTCGCACGGTTCCAGACTGAAGCGCCTAGAACCTTGAGTAGGCCCGCAAGGTATTTTCCCAGACAGGTTAAAAATATGCAATTATCAGGCCTCTCTAGAAAAAGGAGGACACCACAGATGTCAATAATTATCGGCCAGTATCCTTGCTTGCAGCATTTTCAAAAAACTTCAAGGAAGTAATGTACTCAAGAGTGGTTAGCCATCTGAGCAGTAATGGGATACTTAGTAAATCACAGTTCCGATGTCAAAAATGCTGTTCAACTGAGACAGCAATATACAATTTCACTGTCCACATGACAGAGTCTTTAAATAGTAAAATGTCACCAATAGGAATTTTCTGAGGTTTGTCCAAAGCATTTCATTGTGTGAACCATATCATTAAGTTACAGAAATTACAATTATATGGTATAAATGGAATAGCATATGAGTGGTTTAAGTCATACCTGCAAAACAGGAAGCAAAACGTTTCCTTATATGGGTCAAGTGATTTAAATAAGTTTGCAACTTCATTTAACTGGGGTCAATTTAGATTAGGAGTTCCACAGGGTTCAATCATGGGTCCCCTACAGTTCTTGATATATGTGAACGACCTCCCTTCCTATCTGAAACAAGAAGCTGAACTGACACTGTTTGCTGATGATACAGGCATCATTACTAATCCAGTAAAAGAAACTCCAATTGAAAATGATAAAAATAAGATCTTTGGAAAAGTCATGAATTGGTTTTTTGGAAATGGGCTTGCTCTAAACTTTGAATAAACACAGTACATCCAATTTTCTGCTGCAAAAAGTACAGCTCCTTCAATAAATATAACGCATCAACAGAAGTCAGTAGACAGGGTAGAGCATATTAAGTTTTTGGCTGTGCATATAGATGAGAATCTTAATTAGAAAATTCATATTTAGGATCTTCTAAAGCGACTAGGTTCAACAACTTTCGCAATCAGAATAATTGCCTATCTGGAGGTTATAGAAATTAGTAAGCTAACATACTTTGAATACTTTCACTCTCTGATGTCATATGGAATAATATTTTTGGGGTAACTCAACATTTACACAAGGAGTATTCACAGCTCAAAAGAAAGTGGTTAGAACAATGCGTGGGGTTGATAGTCGCACATCTTGCAGGCATCTTTTTAAAAGATTGGGAATTCTTACAACAGTCTCACAGTACATTTACTCAGCAATGAAATTTGTTCTCAACAACATGGATCAGTTTAAAAACAACAGTGACATTGGTGATTATAATACCAGAAAAGAGAAAGACACTATCCTTTACTCAACCTATCTTTGGCACAGAAAGGGATAAAATGTGCTGCTATAAAGGTTTTCGACAAATTACCAGATGAAATAAAATGCCCGACAGACAGCAGCAATAACTTCGAAAATAAATTGAAATCATATCTCCTTGACAACTCCTTCTACGCCATAGATGAATTCTTGATGCCATCATGCCGAGGAAATATAAACTGCGTTTGGGAGTAGTCATGGTTCCAAAGGATAGGTACATACTTGTGTTGATCCATTGTGGCTTTCAGAAAGAAGACGTCACACAGCGAAGCCCCTCTGGCCTGCACCCTTCCGACGATTAGTGCAAGGTGTCTGCTTTCAGACGTTTCACGCCGTACACGCCATCAATCATCCGTCCGATGGAGCATAAGACTTGATTCATCTGAAAAGGCCACCTGACACCATTCAACGAACGTGGAGTTGCAGTGCAGGTGTGCAAATTCCAGACTCTGTCACCGATGCACAGCAGCCAGCATGGGTGCATGAACTATACGCCCGCTGCCTACGCCCATACGCAGCAAGCTCAGCTGAACGCTCGTTGAGGAGGCACTGTTGGTAGCACCTTGGATCATCTGGGCGGGCAGCTGCTCAACAGTTGCATGTCTGTACACCCGTACACGTCTGCGCAGACATCATTCACCCTGACATCCACGTTTCGAGGCGCATCGCAGCTGCCTCGACGTCAGTTTTGTATACTACCATTTTACCATACATGGCATATTTTAACCACGGAAGCACGAAAACAGTTTACGAACTTGGTGAATTCGGAAATGCTTCCACCCTTGGCCCGGAAGCCAATGATCATACCGGTTTGGACATAAGATAAATCGCTCCTTTCCCACATTACAACGACCTTATTGTTTTCCACATATCCCCGACACACATTCTACACCCTCCACTGTTAGTGCTGCAACCTACCATCTTTGAGTGGTTGTTGCACTCTGACGTCGAACATAAGCGGTGGTTACATTAACGTGACTGAACGTATTTCGCACCACATGTGAAATTTATAGGATAATATTTTATAGTTAAAAGGATACTACAACTATTACGAAGTTTTACACCTCATCAATCCAAGTTTCTGACAAAAATAATGTATAGAAGAGGGGAAAACAAAATTGAGGATGTGTTATATGACGATCAGTATGGCTTCAGGAAAGGTAAAGGTACCAGAGAGGTAGTTCTTACGACCCGGTTGACAATGGAAGCAAAACGAAGGAAAAATCAAGACACTTTCATAGGACCTGTCGACCCAGAAGAAGCATTCGACAGTGTTAAAGGTGCAAGATGTTGGTAATTATGAGAAAAATATGGATAAACTACAGGGTAAGATGGGTAATATGTAATACGTAGAAGAGGCAAGAGGGAACAATCAGAGTGGAAGACCAAGAACGAAGTGCTCGGATTAAGAAGAGTGTAAGACAGGGATGTAGTCCTCCGCACCTGTTGATCAATCGATACATCGAAGAAGTTATTACAGAAATGAAAGAAAGGTTCAAGAGTGAAATTAAAATTCAAGGTGAAAGTATATCAGTGATAAGATTCGCTGATGACACTGCTATCCTCAGTAAAAGTGAATAAGAATTACAGGATGTGTTGAATGGAATGAGCAATCTTATGAGTACAGAATATGGACTGAGAATAAATAAATCAAATGAAGGAAAGGAGAAGTAGCAGAAATGAGAACTACGAGAAACTTGACATCAAGATTGATCATAAAGAGGTAGATGTAATTAAGGACTTCTGCTACAAAGGCAGCAAATTAACACATGACGGACACAGCAAGGAGGACATCAAAAGCAAACTAGCACGTTTCTGCTACCACTCACGAATTTATTTTATTCATATTCTCTTTGTAATATGCCTTTTTAACCTAATGTTTTCGATGTGTGAGGTTTTACTTTGTTCTGTTGACTTTATTGAATTATTTCAAAAACGCGGAATTTTCAGTTAGTTATCGATTTTTATGTGTAATTAGTGGCAAAATTTGGAAAAAACTTGTACTTACAGTTTTCTTATGGCCCATTTGAGCAGTCTCACACATGTTAAACATCACACACAACTTTCAGTGCACAGTATTTGCCGACACTAAATACTGTCCACTGAAGTTTGTGTGCGATGTTTAACATATGTGCACAAATGGACCATAAGAAAACTGTAAATACAACTTTTTCCATATTTCGCTACTACTTACATATAAAAATCTATAACCAACTAAAAGTTGCCCGTTGTTTATATGTTGCAGTGAAGTAAACAAAACAAAGCAAACCCGACACATCGAAAACACTGTGCTAAAATGGCACAGTACAAAGAGATAACACACCTGAAAATGTGAATCATTTCCCGAAATGCGTCGTGTACAACATGAATAAAAAACGGTGACTGGTAGCAGGAAAGTTAAAGACAAACACATTGAAGTCTACATATGCGGACAAGATAAATAATTCCCGGATTTTTCCCTGGTCTCCTGGTTAAAAACGCACTTTTTCCCACGTGAAAATACACTTTTTCCCACGTGAAAATACACTTTTTCCCACGTGAAAGAACACTTCTTCCAAGGTGAAAATACACTTTTACCATGATAAGCGACAGTTCGCGTTCCCTCTGAGCTATAGATATATCAGTCCTTCGAATGGTAAAGGTTTTCTACACTAGCGTAGAAATTTCCAGCACTTTAGAAAACGAAACTCGGCAAGCGCGAGAAAAAAAAAAAAAACGGCTTTGAGAAGATCTTTGATATGCAGCAACATGTACGCTGCATATTTTCATATTACGATACTCTGCTTATTTTCATAAAATGAAAGTATAAATTCGAATTTCACCAAACACAGCACATTAGTTTCCGAAGCATTCAAATGGAGATTGCAATGTGCTTTTGTAAGTCAATCATAGCTTATGTGACGTGATCTCGCCAGCCAATGACAGCAGACACTCAGAGCATAGGACACGTGATATAGTCATCCAACAGAAATATTACTGTTAACTAACGTGAACTTACAAACAGGAAAAGTTAATTGTTTAAAGTAATGTACATTGTGTAGCTACAAGAAAAACTACGCAGTCACATAAAATATTGGCTTGAAAATTGATAAGCTACAATAAAAGATGAGCTTCTACATATAATATTGGTCTTTGTAGCATGTGTTATACGTTAAGATATATTATACAAATATGCCAGGAAAATTTTAAACAGTCACATTAATGTCTGAGTTTTTGGGCTCTAAATTATTCTAAGTGATTGGTACTCATAGTGTTAAGTTTTAAATGAGGGCCAAACGCTCTATGATGTAAGAAATGCATTGTATATTCTCACATGTAACATAATTCATTTTAAGTAAAATGAAATTTCCTTTGAAAATAACTCTTTTCAACGAACCATTCGCAATATTTTCCCGCGGCATCTTAGACATAGGTTAGTTTCAGCAGCTGCCAGGAAAAGTCAAAAACAGGTGTTACTGCTCGTGGGCAGCTACAATGACGTAGGTAGCAAGTATGTTCGTACACATATAACATTAAGAGATCCTACTTGACGTCATGAAAGAAATAGGACAACAGAGGATACTCCAAGAGCATAAGAAGTTCGTAAACCAAATGAAAATGTATAATTCGGCATGAAAGACACATTCATATGTCCAGATTCACAATGAAGTAGCCCCAAACTGATATTCAGCTTTTCAGTGCGCTTTTCGGGATGCACATTTTCTTGGATTACCAGTACTATATTGTCTCATGTTTGGTTCTTTATTATGGCATAATGCCATACGTGCCAAAAGATGAAAACGTGCTCTTGAAATTCATCGAAGAGTTGAAACTTGCCAATAGTGTGGAATGAAACACTTCGTTTCTTATAAATTGACTGCATCTGGGGAAAAGATTACTAAAACGCACATTTAGTTAGCAAACCGACAAGAACAACTTCATTGTTGTGCAAGGCGATTAATGCGTGACTACCAAAAACATGTAAATAAAATAAAATCAGCAAACTGAAACTACTACCATATTTTAGCTTTCCGTAATTATAAGAGTGTATTTTAATTCACTTGATTGCTCTCGGCCACAGAAATCCGTTTTGTTTCGATTTGATGTGTGAACTGTAATCGAAGAGGAAGCAGCAATATCACTAAACGTAAACACACATCACTGCCCACTCCCCACTGCAAGCCAGACTGCTCTGCGGATGCGCGAATCGGGGAGCTTGGGCTCGCCAGAAAAATTTTTCCGGGTGGCTTAACTGCTTCTTGCTACTGCTACACCCACACTTCCAGCAGCCAGAAGCGCGAGAAGGTAAGCTCATACGTAACTCAACTGGGCATGCGTTAAAAGCCTGCTGGCAACTGCTGAGAACTTCATGTAAACAGTTGTGACGTCACGTTCATCGGAAGCAGTTTGCTGTTAGGAAGTATTCTACTGTCTTCGTCCTGAAGCCTTTCACACATTTTGCTTTTGGCAGGCGCTTGAGTGTGCAATGTGTGTTGTTGTTGTAGATGGCGCATTTCATTTGCAAGTTAAGTTTTATTCTCTCGTTTACATATTATTGCTGAAGTATTATTCTGCAGTAGTGAGATACAGTAAAAATTTTTTTAGGCTATCAGTTCTTACCAGCTAAAATAACAAAAAGTTAACTATAGACTAGAACAATGAAAAATTCCCGGAATTATAAAACAATTCCCGGGTTTTTCCCGGTTTTCTTCCAGATAAAAAAATTCCCGGTTTTTCCCGGAGCGTATACACCTTTAGCATCAAACACAGACTTAATCTGATGACTAAATTTCTGAGAATATACGTTTGGAACACAGTATTGTATGACAGCGAATCGTGGACTGAGAAAATCAGAACAGAAGAGAATCTAAGCATTTCAGGAGTGGTGCTACACGAGAATGTTAAAAATGAAGTAAACTGATAACGTAAGGAATGAGGAGGTTCTACCCAGAATCGGTGAGGAAAGGAATATGAAAGCACCGATAAGAAGAAGGGACAGAATGTTGGATATCTGTTAAGAGATCAGAGAATAACTTCCATGGTACTGGAGGAAGCTGTAGAATGTAAAAACTGTAGAGGAAGACAGAGATTGGAATACACCCAGCAAATAACTGAGGACGAAGGTAACAAGTGCTACTCTGAGATGAAGAGGTTTGCACAGGAGAGGAATTCTTGGCGGGCCACATGACTAAGAAAAATAAAACTAAATAAAGTCTCTGCAGATGATGTATGTGAATGGCGCCCACTGTCATTACGATTGTGGGTGCAGATTTCGTAGTTGTCATAAAACCAACATCACCAGTACCGATAATACGAGAGCGCCATACAAATTTAAAACCAATTTACAGGAACAATAACGCACCATAAAACCACTTCTCCCGTAGCCTGGTCTGCACTACCCTACTGTAAATACAGCTTTTGCATTGGAAGATTTGGGATTGTGATTTATAATGCTCCTTCAACAATGTACCCAAATTGTATAAGACAATCGGCAGATGACAATACTCATGCACAGATTGACAAGGAAAACTAATTTTGAAGAAAATCGGATTCTAGTTGAGGGACAAAATACGAGAAAATCGAGAAATCACTTCGTTTGCACGAACCTAGAGATATGTAACTAAAGCGGTCTTAGTTTGAAAGCTAAAATGGCAACAAGAGTTTTATACGATTTTAATTCATCCACACATCCTCTACATTGGCATTTGGCTTCCATGGTCGGGCAGTTCCTCTGTTACGATATTAAGGATTTATTTCGTCCAACACCATCCAGGAGATATTTTATCTAAATCAGAAGCAAATTATTGATCAGTGAATGGTACTCATATTTACAAAAGCAAATGTCTTTCAAGATGTGTGAGCACATCGTTGTCGCCTTCGACTGTTGAGATTTTCCATTGATTAAGTCGACGAGTAAAACTTCGTCCTTCAGTCATTTTCCAGTGGAAACAAAACTTCGAAAACGTAGTATACATATACAACTGTATGAATATTAATAGCAAATACTTTCCAAATGTTCTGCTAAATGTTACTTATGTCATCATGGCTTCCCAGGCCATAGTCATATGACATCTGAAAGCCGCAACCACAGATCTGCTGACGTGCTACGTACACAGACATTACAGGTACAGAAGACGCACAAAATACGGAGCATTTGCAAAAGACGTAATTATTTTTCATGTTAACGCAAAAATCGCTACATTTAATCAAAAATGATAAATAATATTTTATAATATTATGTTACAGTTCTATTTCTAAACGTTCTGTGTCTCATCGTTTTATGTATCTTTCGTACCAGTAATATCTGTATGAGTCGCACATCAGTTTCTCTGTGGTTGCGGGTATAGAGTAGGAATATCTATGGAGTGTCCATAGTGAACTGTGTAGGTCAGAAGTATCAAATTGATATTGCATCTAAAGTAACCCAAAAAACTTCTACTTACAAAGCCTTTTAAGATTTTGTTTTCTGGCACTGAATGCTTACTTCGGCTCCATGGCCATTATCAAGCTATCTATAAACATTTGGAGTCGTTAGTGCGTATATCTATGTCTCTTTGTAATTAATAACAATCTTATCTATATCTGTTGCAACAGTTACTCCCATAATACATCTTCAAGGCTGTCGCTAATATCCCTGTATTGCTGCTTATCGTAAGTACAGCGTAGACGAAACTCTAAATTAAAACCTACTGAATAGCTAAGTCAACGATATTGTATGGTTACAGAGTTGGATTTCTTATCCAGCGATTTGTGTGTGGTTGTATTACATTTGTGCCAGTCGTTTTGTTGAACTACGTATTTGAGGATGTCTAGATCCTACTGCATTACCGATTGATTTTCATCGCACCGCCCTTTATCACACAAACGTACATACTATCAAAAGATGCCTTTCCCATTACAACAATGTGCAATACAAAAGGAAATAGACATCCAAGATACATAGCACAACAAAACGACTTCAGTCCCAACAGTGTTAATTTTGTGTCTCTCTCTCATATATATATATATATATATATATATATATATATATATATATATATATATATATATATATATATATATATATATATATATAATTAACAAGAGGTAGCGACCAGACAGAAAGGAACATTACATTCCACCAACATATGTAGGAAATATACCAACCAAACTTAACACATACAAACCGTAAACCACAATGTAAACCAGTAGAAAAATGCGATGTTAATTCTCCGCGTAATACCAAAAGGCTCAAAACAGAACTTTCTAGAAGAAATGTAAATCTACGTACACACCCGCAAAAATGCAGAGAAAAGTCTTAACGAACAAACCGACTTAAAACGTAAAAATTGTATTCTCAACTTTATTGAAATTACAGAACGCGATTACGGAAGAACCAAATTTGCAGGCAGAGAGAACAGCAGTGAACATCAGCAAAGAATTCACTACTGCTACACACAGTTCCATAGACAAATAAGCCAACTATGTAACCATATAGCTTCGTTGACTTACCTGTCAGAAGCTGTCGAACTTACGGAAAAAAATTAAATAAGTCTTAGTTAATATTGCTCAGCAACGAAATTCACTGTTGAGACATTACACATCTACAGAATAACAATTTCCTCTGCGCTTCATCTACGATACACCGCAATACAAGGCCTTAGACAGCGACAGTGCTGATGATGTGTAGCGGAAGTAAGTACTACAACAGACATAGACAAAATTGTTAATATCTACTAGTAGGTATAGATATATGCACTAACAACTCCATATGTTTGCAGATACCTTGATAAAGGCCACGGAGCAGAAAAAAGATTATAGCACGAGAAAATAACGTCTCAGATACCATTTATGTATGAAGTCTGAGTTATTTCCTACAAATTGTTATGCTTATTTTAAATAATTTCTATAGAATGTTCCACTGCTAGTACCTATAATATAGAGAATGGTAGTGTGCAATCGATATTGAAGATTTCTATGAGTGAAGGAAGATGAATAAGACTGTAACAAAAAGTAAACATGGGAAAATTTCGTCCCTGAAAAATATTTCAATATGTGATTAATCACTAATTTGCTGCAGTCACTGGAAAATGGAAATTTCTCGGGACCCTATCATTTTAGCGAACTAGAAAGAAATTTCGCAAGGCCTCTGCAGCACAGTTTATTAAAGGAGAGTTGCTGCGATACGATAAGGTGAAGTTAAAAACCTCTAAAGTACAGATGACAATCCCTTCTTCTCATTAAAAACAAAAAAAAAAATAAAGCAGCGTTATCTACGCCGCGATACTTAATGCAAACCAACGACATATGTTTGGGTATATCTCTGCAAATTTTCAAGCATTTTAATTCCAGATATCGAATGCATGTTTTTAAGATGTCTAAGAGCACCGTGTACAAAATACATAATCCGTGATAAGACGAAACCGCTCTGTACTGCTCATGTACCAACGCTCAACGTCTGTAGTGCGCTGTAACTTCATACGATACCACAGTCACTTCGCTTTGGAGACAATGCAAGCTGGCTTTGAAATGCTGTTCTGCGCATCGGAATAATCGTTCCATACGTATTCAAAGTGTATAGGAAGTTACATAGACATTACTAATACAGTAACAGAAGATATATAAAATAATGAGATAGAGAACTATTAGAGAGGACAGTATGACTGGTTTATGTTACCCAGAAATCGTTACATTTAACAAAAACCTTCGTAAAACCTCTGTGTCTCAACATTCTATGTACATTCTATTCGTGAATCAGGAATATTTTTATAAGCCACACTTAATTTGACTGGTGGCTGAAACCCCTTCCTGATGACATAACTAATACTTTGGAGACTATCAGGAAAACGTTTCGTGTTTCGTAATTGTTATGTTTTTTCAAGAACAGATGGACAGTTCAGATACTGTTAGAAGTTCATCACTTCACTAAGAAATTGCCTGCGACTGCCGGTTGTACCCCGAAACGTCGCGTTATCCACATTAACCGCATTAGCGCATGTCAAACAATGTGTGCAGCTGTCCCTTTTTTTCCAGGGGACAAAATTTATCGTGAGTACGACTTGCAAAAGTACGAGTAATAGTCAACGTCTGACATAACAGCTTTAAAAAATAATGTGGTGTAAATAATATTTTGTTTATGTGAAGGTAAATGTCTGCAGTTGTGATACACGTTGAAATTCCCGCGCCATCGTACCACGTACACTGCTAGAAGATCCCAAATTAACTACGGCAGCCCAGTGATGGCATAAAGTATCGTATGGTAATTGCCTTGCATGTTACGAGTATGGTTTGGTAAGTCTGTTGAATTTGGATGAAGTTATGGAACACTTCTGTTGCGCCTACATTGTTGATAAGCTTGATTATTCCAAACATTGTATGAAGAATTCAACAATTTACAGTATACAGTTCATTGTTGACAGTCATCTGACTGGGTCAATGTTCGACTGCGACAAAAAATGAAAAAAAAAAAACGAGTCATGGTGTTATTCAACATTTTCATTTGAACGGATAGGCTGCCACACAAATCAAAACAAAATTAGACTACGTTCACACGGACTCTACGCCATCACTGATGACCACTTACTTTTGAATTAATGGATTCAAACGCAGTGGGAAAAGCACCGAAGACCGGCCGTCCAATTGATATCACCACCCAGGAAACCAACAAAATCCGTGATATGGTAATGAAAGACCGATCCTTGCTTAGAAGTGCACTGTAGGTCAAGGATCGATCCAAGGTGACTCCTTGATATTTAGGGTGAGGATTGAACTTCAGCAGGTGGCCCAGATATTGAATTATATTCCTCAAGTTAAACATCATGGCCACCTGCTAAAGTTCAATCCTCACCCTAAAAATCTAGGAGTCGTCTTGGATCGGTCCTTGACCTACAGTGCACATCTAAGCAAAACACATACTAAAATCAAAAGCCAAAACAACATCCTACACAAACTCACAGGAATGGGTTGTGGTCCCTCTGCATCTACTCTCAGAACTACAGCACTTGCCCTAATATACCCAGTAGCTGAATACTGCAGTCCAGTATGGCTTAACAGTACCCATACAAAGAAGATAGAAGTCCAGCTGAATGGCACAATGAGGAATATATCAGGCACCATCCAGTCTACTCCTCAGAAGTGGCTACCAGTACTTCATCTTCGAAGAGCATTAGCACTGACGAAAGAATGGCATAAGTGCTGTGAAAACCCTCTCTTGCCAATACATAAAGATTGTCTACACGAAGATCTCAGGCTGAAATCTCGGAACCTCTCTTGGGCTCTAGGAAAGAAGCTGGCCAAAGATAAGTTTACAGTAAGTGAAGCATGGTGCAGCGACTGGCTGTCTTCAAACCCAGCAGGTCGGGACTTATGTCAGACCCAACCAAACAACCCACTGGCTTCAACCTACCCAGGAAAATCTGGACATCACTTAAATGGATAAGAACCCAACATGGCAGATGTCAGTTTCGGAAGCCCAAGTGGAAGTTTGCTGATAGCCCTTTCTGTGACTGTGCAGACGTGCCCCAGACCATCAGCCACATCGTTATGGATTGCCACTAAGAACGTTCAATGGAGGAGATCTATCAGGCCAGTGGGGAAGCTGTGGAGTGGTTAAGGGTTCTGGACATACATCTGTAATAATAGTGATGTTACTCTGGATCGAGGTCTAAGCCTGTATATGTTTGTAAATATGTAAGTAATTGCACATTGTATTTTGTAACAACACACTGAATCTTCAAGCTGTACGAAGTATATACAGGGTGTTTCACTAAATGTGTTTACCTCTGTAAGTTACGAAGTATTAGGTGGCGGAAATATTTATTGCGGTAGGTCACCATAAGAAACCTTACACTGCCTGTGGAGCAATGAACATAGGTTATTGTGTTATTATCCAAAGAATTACAGCAAAAAGTTACAATTTTATAAATGGAACAATAGTTGTTTCGATCATGCACTGGATTCAGTAACACCAGCTGTGTATACATCAATTTAAATTACATTCCTATCACTTTCAGTTTGGGAGCTGCATCCCTTAAAATTTTCAGGGGCAAAAGGGGGAGATACCACACAAGCTGCGCATAACGCAATGTGCCTTCTAAATGTGGTGCGGCCGAATTGTAACGTCGCCGGTTTCACGGAGAGAGAGAAGCTTCTCCGATGCGCTGTTAGTCTGCCGACTGTCGCCGCACACAGCCGTATACCCGACAGTTCGAGCCACACAAACAAACGGGGCTTAATATACCACAGTTACTGACATCGGACGAAGATGACATACACGAAGAACGAGTACGTTGACATGTTGCTTAAGCTCGGCGAGTGCCGACACGAAGCCACTTAGGCAGCCATGGCGTACGCCGTCAGATATCCTAGGCGAAGGGCTGCGGGAGCCATTACATTCTAACGTGCCGAACAACGACTTCGGGAAACAGGCAACTTGGTAATGTGCCACAGTAACAGAGGAAGAACTGCTAGAAGTGAGGAGACGGAGGTGTTTGTTTCAGCTGTAGTACACCACGATCCTCATGTCAGATTTCGAGCCGTTGCTGCAGTCGCTGGTGTCAGTCTCACATCTGTGTGGCGTATACCACACGGCCACAGGTTTCACCCGTACCGCCTGTCACTGACCCGGGAGCTGCATGGGAACGATTTCCGTGCGAGAGTTACATTCTGTGAATGGGCCATGCGTAATTTCACGCTGGAGTCTGTAAGTAGGCTGTTTAGGTTTTTTTATTGGTAACGCCACCTCTGTATGAAAATCACTGACTGTGCTGTGTGCAGTCTGTGGCTAGTTTGCATTGTTGTAATACTCGCCATTGTAGTGTTAGGCAGCTGGCTGTGAACAGCGCGTAGCGTTGGGCAGTTGGAGGTGAGCCGCCAGCAGTGGTGGATGTGGGGAGAGAGATGGCGGAGTTTTGAAATTTGTCATGAACTGATATATATATGATGATATTAAGGTAAATACATTTTTTGTTCTCTATTAATATCTTTCATTTGCTAACTATCCCTATCAGTAGTTAGTGCCTTCCATAGTTTGAATATTTTATTTAGCTGGCAGTAGTGGCGCTTGCTCTATTGCAGTAGTGGGAGTAACCAAGATTTTTGTGAGGTAAGTGATTTGTGAAAAGTACAGGTTAATGTTAGTCAGGGCCATTCTCTTGTAGAGATTATTTAAAGTCAGATTGCGTTGCGCAAAAAAAAAAAAAAATATTGTGTGTCAGTTTAAGGACAGTCGTGTAAAATTGTTCAAAGGGGAAGTTTCATATGTCGACCCTTAGCCGAGGATACCTCACTGGAATCTTCTGACTTTTTTTTTCTTGTAGTTTTTGTAATTAGTGTAGCTTTTGTTTATTGTTAGCGCGTAATTGTAGAGAATTTCCTTTGTAGTTGCAGTCTTTCATTGTCGTACAGTAAAACAGGTGTGGCACGCATGTAGATTTGCACCAAGTATTTCGCAGCTGCAATTAACTAGATATTATTTTCAGTGTTATGTTAATGTGTTTTCTTATTTTTGCTCTTCAAATTGTGTTTTTCTGTGTTGTCGTGTGAAATACTGTGACAATAATGGCGTGTGAAAAACGTAATACTAGGCTCCAAAGTAAACTGCGAAATGACAGTGAAAACGAAAGCAGTGTGTTAGCGCCACCGAGTAATGAATTAACTGATGTTCAAAGTAATAATTTGGTAACTGTGCATAGGGAAATGGAGCGGGCGGCAAACAATGGCGTAGACAGTGAAACAATTAGTGAGCAGGGAAGCATTATCGATCGGTCGGTCGGCAACAGCTCGACTCAGGAATCCGAAATGACAGGACACAATTTCGCAAATACTGTAGATTCAGGTTTTGGGTCCTCACCGTTTTCTCAAATAAGTCAAGACACAATTTCTGCTTGTCAAAATGTAAATGTTGCCGGTGCAAATGCAGTGCCGAAAAGCATAGAGAAACAGATTCCAGACACTAATACATTATTACTGCAGTTAATGCAACAAATGGAACAAAATCAGAGACAAATGGAACAAAATCTTCAAAAGTTAGACACAATGGAACAAAATCAGAGACAAACACAGCAAAAGTTAGACACAATGGAACTAAATCAGAGACAAACACAGCAACAGCTTCAAAAGTTAGACTCATTGGAGCAAACTCTTGAACAAACACGTGAGGATTTAACTACTGAGTTACATCACATTGAATCGAAATGTCAAAAAGTCTGTAACGACGTAAAAACCCAAATTTGTGAGCATTTCCAACCTATTTTTTCGCGTCATGAAAATGCACTACAGAATCACGAAGCAGCCATAAAAGAACTGCAAACTATTGTTCATGAAAATCATGAGACCTTGCAAGCTAAATTTGACTCAGTTGCATCTGCCGATTCGGTTACGCAACTTGCAAAAACTCAGGAAAACTTAAAGGACACAGTAGATACTCTGAAACTTGGTTCAGAAAAACACACTGAGGAAATAAGTACACTATCGGATAAAGTAGCCGAACTTTCCGATCAGTTCACTAACTTATCTACGAAGGTAGATGATAATCTGAATGACACAAAACCGGTAGTCTTTAATGACACAGAAGAGAGCGAACAAATTAGGAAACTGAAACAAAATCTGAATCAAATTAATACGCAACACCAAAGAGAAATCCGCGAAGTACAAGATCAGCTGACACAGGTAATACAAGAATTACGTATTTCAGAGGACACTCGCGCCCCAATACGGGAAGAGGGACATAGAAATACGGAACAACCACAAAATAATAACACAAGACACTTCGGAAATTATGAAAGAAATTGGCAAGGCACACCGAATTTTGAGATGGAACCGCCGACACGACGTAACAGTGACCGATATGCGACTCGCCGACATGATGATTTTGACTATAAGCTGTTCATTACTACACGTAAATTCAAAACGTTTAAGAATTCTGCCAACGACATTCATCCACAAGCGTGGCTCCATCAATTCTCTCATTGTTTTCCTCCCAACTGGTCATTAGAACACAGATTAGAATTTATGTGTGGCTACTTAGAGAATGAACCAGCTGTAAGAATGCGATCGGTCATTCACGATTGCCACAGTGAAGGAGAATTTTACCATGCCTTCCTCTCAGCATATTGGTCTCAAGCCACACAAGACCGAGTAAAACATGGTATCATAATGATGAAACATTTCGAACAATCTGAATTCTCCAGTCTTGTGAAATATTTTGAAGACATGTTGCACAAGAATCAGTACCCGTCATACCCATACAGCCACTCAGAACTCATCCGCATTTGCTTAATGAAATTGCCTGAACATTTACGACATATTATTTTGGCAGGACGTTGCAAAGACGACATTGAAGCTTTTCTGGGACTCTTACAAGAATTAGAAATTGACACTGACAATCGCGGAAAGCGGAAACAGGAACACAACAATTACAGGTCACATCCGTCGCAACTCCGCGATGAAAGAAATAATAACTGGACACGACAAGGCTATTCTTACAACGTAAATCGTGACCAAAACAGACACCACCCGTACGCCAACCGTTGGCAGAGTAGTAATAATTACAGGGAAAGATCACCTCTCCGCGGTAGTGACTATCACAGAGACAATCAGAGAAACAGACAATATGGGTACCAAAACAATTATTATCAAGGGAGGCAGAATAACTTTAGACGCAACGGTTCTGCGCGCAGTTACGATTCAGGGAGAAATTCTCCACCACTTAACCGACAAGGAAGAAACTACGGAACCTACCGACATGACGACACACGATATATTCGTAACGACAGACCTGAAATGCATCAGAACTGGCGGGATTTAAACAGAGCTGGGCCCTCTCGGCAAGGCGAATTTGTAGAAGTTAGGTCTCCTAATCCCAATAACGACGCACGCCAACAAAGAGAAAGACAATGACTCGCACAGCAGGCAGCCGCGTGCGCCCGCTGGCTCCGAAAAAAATAACATAAGACGCTAGCCTTGAGAAAAATTTTAGCATTCTTTACCGACGTATACCGCATGATAATTGCATTCAAGTTCAAACTCTGAGTACTATGAAGAGTAAAGGATTGCACCACACTTCACATGTAAAACCTTTTATTGAAAGATAATCTGCTTTTTAACTTAGTCTTCGCCATAAAATTTTTCACTGTACATTACTAGTATGCATTGTCAGACTTAGAAACTGTTACCATGCAACAATGTTTGAAGTTAAATATCCAGTCTAGAACCTAGGGAACATTTTTAAACAGAAATTACGATTGCATTGTTATAGTGAACAGACGACACAGTGTTGTATTTATACATTCTTGCTTGTTTGTTGCACGATTACGTAACGACTATAAGGCTCACATACTTAGAACATTTACCAGTACTACTAATGAGATTTTAATTTTGGTTTACTTGAAAATACATTCTAGATTTAAAGTTCTTTCTGTGAGATACCAGATGATACAGTGGTTAGTTTATGTGACAGCTACACGATTTTTATCACGACGCTACTAATGAGTGACAATTTACAATGTTGCTTTTGCGGTGTATCTGTTTTATATCTGCACAGTTTTCTGAATTCTTCTGGAAAGAAAAACATGTTTTAGTAGTAACTCTTGTGGTATAGCAACAATGAGACAACCTTTTTCGTGGCACAACAATACGTTACAGTACAGTAGTTTCTTCATCACAACAATAAGCGTAATAACTAAGATATCTATACACAAAGCATTTCACTTTTGTTTATCATGAGGTAAGTACATTGACTTCTGCAGAACTTAGCTTTCGGAGGACGATAACTACGAGACTTCCACAGAGGTTATCTTACAGCAAGACGCACATTTAGCGCTACAGGACACGCATTTGAGTGATTAATTTGGTACTTAAAACATTTATTTTTAAAGATATTTGAAGTACAATGATACGAAGTTTTTCCGTGATACATTTCATTCCATTGCAGTAATCTGTAACACCTGAGGGTATAATTACATTAATCCTCAGGAGGGTACACGCTTACTTTGTGTACCATATGTTTGGCAAGCACAAGGAGCCCTAGCTAATATGGTATTTGCTTACACAACTTTACACATCGGTACCATATTTCTCTAACACATAAATTACACAGCTATCTGATTAACAAAGAAACAAACATTTTTTACTACATTAGTGACAGATGTTTACGTAATTACACGGTTGAATAACTTCACACTTATGAAATTGCATTTTGTCAGTACTTTGTGAACTGTTCATATTTTTTCGGAGCCATTGTGGTACTATGAGAGCTTTGAATGATGTATTTGGTATGGGATCATGATTTTAAAGAACGTTTGAGGCAGATGACACTTTTAACATGAGCAGAGAATTTTTTTGGGTTTGAAATTATTGCAGAAAGCTACGACGTTTTTGATATTTGACTGAGGTGTTATGATATTATTACGATGACTATGTGTATTATGCTGTTGCGGTATGTTTATGATCAGTAAGCTGATGCTATATATTGAAGAAGTGTCGACGAATATGTATATGTGTAATAAGGTAAGGAATAATGAGTAGTGTCTAGGGACTCTGATTTGTGGAAAAGGATGTTGGAAACCAAGAATCGTACTTTAAGAGTTATGAAATGTGTGTAAATGCGTGAAAGTATCACAATGCCGACGAAAACTTTTTGAACACTGTTATATTCATAGGATTTTTGTTTCTACACATTTGCAACGTAAATTCTTGGCCTGTGAAATTTTTTATATGAGACTGTCACTGTAGCGGAAACTGGTGTCATAAATATTTCGGTAAGAAAGTTCAGTGACCACCTGGACGTAATGCGTCGTAGGCACCCAGCTGAGTGGCCAGGTGTGCCAGCCGCCTTGAGAAAAAGCCATTAGGTGGTAGAAAAAAAAAGAGGCCATTAACCTCGCTTCTGCCATTCCTTTGTAGAAAGCATCGCAAAAAGACACGGTCGAACTTGAAAACATATGATTATACTGTGGAGCTCTTAATTTATGATATTTACAGAAATGCCTAATGAAATGACGAGAAATATTTTTACATCTGCACACCTGATTATGACAAGCGTCTTTCTACGAGAGTTGAGAGATTTTCTGTACTACCTTATGAAATGCCCTATGGCTAATGAATGATGTTTCATGCCATCCTTTGTACTCATTTTGTTTAATATCTAGTTTCTAGCTGCACTGCAGAATTGGTTAAAATAAAATTTAATATATGTACTAATATAGTTATTTTATGCCTACAGATCGAGTCAATAAGAAATTTATGATCTACTTCCAAGAAAACAAGGGCACATAAATAGACATTTCCCTTCACAGGAATTGCATAAATAATTTCTTTACGATTTAGTAACTTATCTGCTAGTGTAAGTTCTCGTGATGCATCACTCTAGTGTTAAGATGTGACATAGGTATTAGACATGGCCATTCTTAGTGTACTACTTTTTCTGCTTGAGCTATGTCATGTTTAGGTATAAGATATTTCATTTTCTGCTTCTGCTTGCCAGGCATAATGCTATTAAATTTCACTTTGCATTACTCTGTTAATCTAGTTATGCTACTGATTTATTTTTCTTGTTTGCTGCTCATTGCCTTATATTAGTTGTAATTTATGCTGGTTGCTTTGCCTTTTGTATTTTTTATCATTGCTGTTTGTGTTAATTATTTTGTGCTGCTGCATTGCCTCGTCCCTTAGTTTAGCATCTGAGCTCAGTAGATATAAGTTAGCTTAAGAAGGGGTAGCCTATAAGAGAATGATTAGCGATTAATTGGAAAAAATGCATTGAGAAGCTATACGAGTAAAGTACAGAAAGCAGGTATAGATAGGACTTTTGGAAATAATGAAGAACGAAGGGAGATCTCCGAGAAGTAAAGAAAGTTTTGTTTGCAAAATACTGCAGTACCAAAAGTTACACTGAAAACGAACCCTGTCCTTTCCATTGTGTTATCCCCCTATGTGTTTGTGCACCCTTGTGTATTTGTTTTCTTCCTGTCTCTGTGTACTGTTTCATAGAACTTTTTTCTCTTCTAATACTCAGCTACATGAACTATGACGAGGAATACTATTATCCTCAAATATAATTTGCATTGATAATATGTTATTTGCTTTGTAAAGATACTTAGACATTATTTATTCTGTTTTGTTTTAATGCTCATGTGTAAAGTTGATGTTTCAAAAGTTATTCTGATCTTTTATATATTTACTTATGTCATAATTCCTGTAACACTGTTGTATATGTTATTTTGATTCTTTTGTAAAGCCTGTACTACAAATGTTATCTGTATTGTTATGTTCTTTAATGATGTATTTTGTACCTTTGTAATTGTTTTCTTATGTTATAAAATTGTAATTGACACCAGGTCATCAAATTAAGTAACTTGTAAGTTCCATTTCACTGCACACGTTTCTGTTGGTCATAGTATATGGACAATATGTGAGAAGTAGGGACTGTTAGTGTTTGCACGTGTGTTAATAATTCAGCAAGGGACTGGATAACAGCATTGCTGGTTCTAAGGACAATTCCAAAAACTTTGTGAGTGCACAAGTGGTGGTTATGGACTTGCTATATTATCCGCAAGACTCTTCAATGGTGATTGTGTACCTGCACAGTCACAACAGATGGCTGCTGGCCATCTCTACAAGGACTACAGTGGGTCTGCATCTTTGATGGCCCACCATTACCATTATTTCTACCAGGACTGCAGTGGGTCTGCACCTCTGGTGGCCCACCAATACCGTAATCTCTACAAGGACTACAGTGGGTCTACACCTCTGGTGATCCACCAATACCATTATTTCTACAAGGACTGCAGTGGGTCTGCACCTCTGGTGGCCCACCAATGCCGTAATCTCTACCAGGACTACAGTGGGTTTGCTCTGTTGTGGCCCATGTCCTGTCTGCATGTCGAGTCAGCACTGTCTTTCCGTTGGAAGGACAACACTACTTCTTCAAGACTGCAAGGAAATCCACTACTTCCATGTGCATTTTCTTCTACTGCTCAGACTTTGAGAAAAGAAACGGCAGTTTTACTGTGATCAACGATCAGGACTGTCTTTATGGAGTGTGAGAAAATTTTAGCTTTTGACCAACATTGTATCAATAAGTGTGTGCATTTGATTTCTTTGTTATTGTAAATGTGAAAAAAATTTTAACAAATATGTATTGGCCAGTGCCCAAAAAAATTTGTAAATTGTTTTGTGGGTAGCATGGGGGCTATGTAAGTAGGCTGTTTAGGTTTTTTATTGGTAACGCCACCTCTGTATGAAAATCACTGGCTGTGCTGTGTGCAGTCTGTGGCTGCTTTGCATTGTTGTAATACTCGCCATTGTAGTGTTAGGCAGCTGGCTGTGAACAGCGCGTAGCGTTGGCCAGTTGGAGGTGAGCCGCCAGCAGTGGTGGATGTGGGGAGAGAGATGGCGGAGTTTTGAAATTTGTCATGAACTGATATATATATGATGATATTAAGGTAAATACATTTTTTGTTCTCTATTAATATCTTTCATTTGCTAACTATCCCTATCAGTAGTTAGTGCCTTCCATAGTTTGAATATTTTATTTAGCTGGCAGTAGTGGCGCTTGCTCTATTGCAGTAGTGGGAGTAACCAAGATTTTTGTGAGGTAAGTGATTTGTGAAAAGTACAGGTTAATGTTAGTCAGGGCCATTCTCTTGTAGAGATTATTTAAAGTCAGATTGCGTTGCGCTAAAAAAAAAAATATTGTGTGTCAGTTTAAGGACAGTCGTGCAAAATTGTTCAAAGGGGACGTTTCAAGTCTTTACAAGGTGTTATGTTCTCTGACGAGCCCACGTTCACAAATGATGGTGCAGTGGATCGCCACGTGCACTACTGGGCCGCAGAAAATCCTCGGTGGGTACGACCTGTCGACCGTCAAAGTACGTGGTCTATTAATGTATGATGTGGAATCCTTGGGGATGAAAGCGTCGGTCCACACTACTTCCCAGATACACTGACAGGTGAGCTACATCGCGCGTTTATAGTCGACAGTTTGGGTGGTCTCCTTGAACAGGTGAGTTTACACACGAGAGTCCATATGTGAATGCAGCACGATGGTCACCAGGCCATTCTGCGCGTGCTGTTGTGGAAGAACTAAACAACAGGTTTGCAGGAAGGTGGTTGGGGCGCCTGGTCCTCATTCATGGCCCGCAATTTCGCCCGATTTAACACCATTAGATTTCTTTCTGTGGGGATATGTAAGGGTCATTTTTGTGTCACTGAGCCCACATCTCCAGATGGTCTATAACGGAGCATCGGGGACGCATATCGCTCCGTGACACCGGCGATGTTACGTCTCATCCGCAGATCCTTTAGAAGGCCATTGCATTATGCATTCAGGAACATGGAAACACATTTGAACATCTCATTTAAATCAACTTCCTACCACCAGAACACCCATCACCCACCACACAGCCATGTGTTATGTACAGCGTACGGTATCTGCCCCTAAAACTTTGAGGGGTTGTAGCTCCCAAACTAAAAAGTGATAGGAATGTAATTTAAATTGATGTATACACAGCTGGTGTTACTGATTCCAGTGCATGATAGAAACAGCTATTGTTCCACTTAAAAAATTGTATCTTTTTGCTGTAAATCTTTGGATAACACAATAAACTATGTTCATAGCTCCGCAGACAGTGTTACGTTTCTTATGGTGACCTACTGCAGTAAATATTTCCGTCGCCTATTACTTCGTAACTTACAGAAGCAAACAAATTTAGTGAAACATTATATATATATATATATATATATATATATATATATATATATATATATATATATATATGCATCTCAGCAGAGTGACTCCATAATATCCTTCATGAGAATTGAATCTTTGGCTTCCTGTAAAGAAATCTTCTAAAAATGAGGAAGTGGCAGTTGCTGTGAACAAGCATCTTTTTCGGATGGGATCACTAGGTCAAGCGTATCTCCTTCAGTAGAGGCTACGTCGAGATGTAAGGTGAATTGTTTACGAAAGAAACATGTTTCCTTGCTTTTTCAGCCAAACCTGTGCAGCCACCCTCGCATGCCAGTCAAGACGTCACGTTTGCCTTGTGTGTAGCTACTACGAGGCGACGCTGGAGCAGCGGCTGACCTGATGGTGGCGGCGCCGGTGCCGAGGTCGAAGGCGAACTCGAGGTGTCCGGCGGTCATGTAGACGGCCATGAAGTCGCCCACGCCGTCGGCGCGGTGCCCGTTGTAGAGCAGCACGCCGTCGGGCGCCGCTGGCTTCAGCGTGATCTGCAGGTCCAGCCACGAGAGCGCAGACCCGCCCAGGCCCGGGTACCGCAGGTAGCTCGAGCCGTTGAACGCCGGCACCTGAGAACAGCGGAAAGAGGGAGACGTCGCTGCACCTGTCATTTGGTGTGGCTCACACGTGGGCTGCCGATGCATGATGCAACTCAGCAACTGCGTCCAGTAGTACTGTATCCACGTCTCGCCCTCCGCCTTCATTTACTCCGGTATTTTGAACATGGCTGAAGTACAACAACGGTTACAGAACAGCAGGTGTAATAGACGGCCAACCAGTTGCTATAAATTGTCGTTTTCAAATAATCTTTACACATGTTTCGGCTGATTTTAACCCGTCTTCCTCAGGACGACAGACAGACTTCACATTAGCGATCAGGCAGCAAAGCTGCCTCCACATGACGTGTGTCGGCAACTGGTATACGCACGCGTATTCAAATACAGAGATACTTGAAGAGGCAGAATACGGCACTGCGGTCGGCTACGCCTATAAAAGACAACAACTATCTGGCGCAGTTGTTAGATCGGTCACTGCTGCTGCAGTAGCAGGATATCAAGATTTACCTGAGTTGGAATTGGTGTTATAATCGGTGCACGAGCGATGGGCCACTGCATCTCCGACGTAGCGAGAAAGTGGGGTTTTTCCCGAACGACTATTTCACGAGTGTACCTTGAATATCACGGATCCGGTAATACATCAAATCTCTGACATCGCTGCGGCAAGAAAAAGATCCTGCAAGGATGGGACGAACGACGACTGAAGAGAATCGTTCAATGTGACAGAAGTGCAACCCTTCCACAAATTGCTGCAGATTTCAATGCTGGGCCAACAACAAGTGTCAGCGTACGAACCATTCAACGAAACATCATCCATACGGATTTCGGAACTGGAGGCCCACTCGTCTATCCTTGATGACTGCAAAACACAAAGCTTTACGCCTCGCCTGGGCCCATCAAGACCGAAATTTCACTCTTGATGATTGGAAACATATTGCCTGGCAGGACGAGTCTCGTTTCAAATTGTATCCAGCGGTTGGACGTGTATGGGTATGGAGACAACCTCATGAATCCATCGACCCTGTATGTCAGAATGAGACTGTTCAGTGTGGTGAAGGCTCTGTAAAGGTGTGGCGCGTATGCAGTTGGAGTGCTATTGGACCCTTGATACCTCAAGATGCGACTCTTACAAGTGACACATACGTAAGCATCCTGTCTGATCACATGCATCCATTCATGTCCATTGTGCATTCCCAGTTCCAGCATGGCAATGCGACACCTCACACGTCCCATTACTTCAGAGTGGCTCCAGGAACACAGTTCTGAGTTTAAACACTTCCGACCGTCACCAAACTCCCCAGATTATATCCGGGATGCCTTCCAACGTGCTGTTCAGAAGAGATCCCCACCTCCTCGGACTCTTACGGATTTATGGAGACGGTTCAAATGGCTCTGAGCATTATGGGACTCAACTGATGAGGTCATTAGTCACCTAGAACTTAGAACTAGTTAAACCTAACTAACCTAAGGACATCACACACATCCATGCCCGAGGCAGGATTCGAACCTGCGACCGTAGCGGTCTCGCGGTTCCAGACTGCAGCGCCTAGAACCGCACGGCCACTTCGGCCGGCATTTATGGAGAGCCCTGCAGGATTCATGGTGTCATTTCTCTCCATCACTACTTCAGTCATTAGTCGACTCCATGCCACATCGTATTGTGATACTTCTGCGTGCTCATGGGGGCCCTAGTCGATATTAGGTGTCCTTCTGAGGAAGGCGGGTTTATATCCGTCGAAACCATGGTAAAAGTTATTTGGAAACCACTGTTTCTTGCAACTGGTTGGCTGTCCATTACACCAGCATTCATTTACTTTTATTTTAACCAAAACGTAATATTTTGATAATCACAATAATCCCGTAAAAGGCTTCACCTAAATTAAAAAAGAAAAAAAGGTACGGTAACATGATGAAACTATTTATTTATAATTGAGATGGTCAGAACCCAAGCGGACTATCTTCAGTTTTGAAATGCGCGAGTAATAACATAGTTACGTTGCGACACTGAATACCTGTCAGTGGCCAAAAGACTACTTGCACAGTTAAATGTTTTACCGCTAGAATGCGCTGTCGCCTTTGGCAACGGAACATTTTACCAGTGGTTTCACTGGTCAAACAGAACAACTCCGTGGCTCCATGACAGCCGATGTTCAACTGACTTTAGTCTGCTATTTTGCAAGTGTTACGTGTTTTCAAGCTTTAGAATGTTTGGGTGTTGGGTATTTCTTATGTACCTTTTTTATTTCGATCAAGAAGTTACCTACAACGAGTGAATACAGCAGTGAAACAGACAATTTTGGTGACGGCTCGGACTCAGATCCAGATTTCGTACCAGTTTCAGATTTTGGCGTAGATTATAATATTTATTCATTCTGATTACGGCGAAAACCAAAGATTTTATATAATTTAGGCTGTAATGTTCCAAAGGATCTTCTTTATAGCACTTCACGACCGATCTCCCTGGCAAAAAAGAAGGATGTAACGGATCTCTCGAAGTTCATACCTCTTATTAATCACAACTATTATAAAATCCTGAAGACTGCAAAAGCCTGCAAGACCAACATGTCATTGATGATGACTGCATCACATACGCAGAGCGGAGGCAACGCACAAAGCTACAGTTTTTATTTTAGGCAATTTTTCATTTCTACTGAAGGCATTTTGTATTTGTACTTCAAGTACTATTTTAATTAGTCACATTAGCTCTTGTGATTTTTTCATATAAAACGGTCTCACTTTTGTGTATTTGTTTCATACAATTACTTGTACACAAACCACTCAAATTAGTTTCTCAATATCTTTCAGTTGACAGTATGCTGACTCTGTATACAAAGTCGCTTTTCTTATGGGTGAGAGACACACGAAAAATTCCTTCTTATATTTATAAAGTGCTGAAAACATAACTTCAACTGAAAGAAACTAAATGAACTTATTGTAGATGTGCTGAAAAAATTATAGTGTTTTTTATAGGTTAATAACTTTTAACTGTTTGTACAGAAAATTTTCATTTGTTGGAGTTAATAAGACGGACTTCTGAACGCGTCAGACAAATCCAAGTAATCTAGAGTACATAAAATAACGTTGGCCAGTAATTCGCTTGGACGTTACGTATAGGAAGCGGTGTGTTGGTCTGGAGGAAAACCTCCTATAGTGTACCGAAGGTAGCTCAGTATTTCATTTCCGCGTGAAATCAGAGAGAAATTGGAACGCTCTCGAACATATGTCAGTAGACCCTCCGCAAGCTGCAAAGGATGGCTAAGTCAAAGGGGAATCCCCGTAGAGGTCTGCAGTGCGAAATTTCGATTCATCACGAACCTCGGGAAAAAGTATGTGTAGTTTCTTAACCGTTCATGTTAAGAACTATTTATTTTATTAATATGAGAAAGAAGGTAGTGTAGGACAGAACCTAATGAGCTGGCTCCGTCAGTTGCATTCACTATGTTTCCATTCATCAGCAAAATTTAGTATGTCTAATGCCACACAAAGGGAGGAAGCATTACGTTTATCGGAGAGATGAGTCAGTTTCGACGTCGGCCCTGTCCTAACTTAGAGTAGTTACTCACTGCCTTGGAGTCAGATCACATGTATGACCGCTGTATCGCTGCCCTAGAAATTTTTATTTCGGGGCTAAATAGTACTTTCGAAGAACTAACACTTTCAGATATCGCTCTAAGTATCTGAAATAGCATCTGAAGAGCGACAGGTAATCAATTCCGCAATAATTACACGCAATTAATGTGTAGTGTAGGGCCGGCCGCGGTGGTCTCGCGGTTCTAGGCGCGCAGTCCGGAACCGTGCGACTGCTACGGTCGCAGGTTCGAATCCTGCCTCGGGCATGAATGTGTGTGATGTCCTTAGGTTAGTTAGGTTTAAGTAGTTCTAAGTTCTAGGGGACTAATGACCACAGCGGTTGAGTCCCATAGTGCTCAGAGCCATTTGAACCACTTGTAGTGTAGGATGTGACTACTGAATGGATATAATTTCTGATTGCGATGATCCGTAGAACGACGGTAGGTGCGCATTCTCGTATCAAAATGCTGCTTCGACATAACTTGTAAGTGATTCGAGTGCATGATATCGTATATGCAAGAACGTCTGGTGCTTTATCATGATTGCCGGCCAGTGTCGCCGAGCGGTTCTAGGCGCTACAGTCTGGAACCGCGCGACCGCTACGGTCGCAGGTTCGAATCCTGCCTCGGGCATGGATGTGTGTGATGTCCTTAGGTTCGTTAGGTTTAAGTAGTTCTAAGTTCTAGGGGACTGATGACCTTAGAAGTTAAGTTCCATAGTGCTCAGAGCCATTTGAACCATTTTTTTATCATGATTGTTCAAGAACGCAAATGACGGACTGGTGGCGTGTTCTAAGTATTATGGCCCGATCTTCTGCTACAGCTTTATAATGCTCAGGAGGGCAGGCGTTTTGTTTTAGAACATTTGTTTGAAGTCCCGCGTGGCAGCGCACGTTTCATTACACACTATTTTACAGTTTTATACAGTCCCTAAATTCAAATGCGTTTTTCATAGTTCTTTTAGATTCTATAAACGGCTAACGAATGGATTGCTAATTTCCGTAGTGAGTACCTAATTTGTGCTGAACATAATGATTAACATGATTTATTCAAGTGTATGTAATCGCACGCAACGAAAGGCATTCGTCAGATACATATGTCTTTCTTGTGTTGTTGTCAAAAACAATTGGTGGCAGACACGACTGTAATTATCAATAACTTGCTAGTGTAAGCCGCAGATACTACAAGAACCATGTGCCTCTTTATGAAACTAGTGGCTCATTTACTTACAATCTTTCAATTCTTAGCTATCCGCTTATACTCAAGCCACATCATTTTACTAAGATTACAGCAGTAGTAACGATGTGGAAGAGCAGGATTGTCCTTGAGCGTGGAATCGACGACGCGCTAATATCTCTGGGTCTGACACTCTCACGACAGATTTAGATTTTACTGACAGTGAAACAATCCTCCAGTTAAAGAGGTATTACGGTGGAATTAACTAGTATTTTACAACATCCGTATAAGACTTCTACCTTCCAATCAATGTGAAATATTTGTGATATTTACTAACTTTATGACAAAAATCTTACAAGTTGACTGGGCGTTTAGTGTAGAATATTCACCTTTCGCTACCTGATCACGCAACAAGGTTTATAACAACCCACAGCTATCGCCCGATATAGCCTATAGCTACCCAGCGCCTGGGCGACACGGTGCAGCGTGGCTCTGGGTCGTATTTCACATTCCTGTCGTCGCCATTCCATTTTAATGCAGATTCATTGCACGAAGAAAGTGGTACCAACATGTCAAGTGTCCTTTCACCGCTAACGTAAGCCGTGGCAGTGAAGTTGGGTGCAAGTACGTTCCAGTCGATCGTATAGAATCAGCGCAGTAACATCGGATCGACGTGGAGACGTAACACATTTGCAGAGTGGAGCTACTGCGTTTGGTAATGCCGTAGCCCACGCAGTGAATGAAGTTATCCGATTTGTTAGTACTGAGTGGTTACAACTAAAGTTTAGCTACTCACAGAGGTCCATTGTCGGCTGTAATTATCGCATGCCAGCGAAATTCGGTAGATATGCTAATGTGTTAATGTGAAACTGATTTATGCAATAAAGCAAATTAGTTCCAACAGTGGCCGCCATGCGCAAATCCATCGCTGTACACTGTCTGTATGACGGTGTGACATCCACGATGTCATCTGACAAAGCATGTCATGAGTGAACAGTATGGCGATCGAAAAGAGACCGTGCGCTATTAGTGAAACTAGTCTATGTGGGCGGCAGCAATTACCGTGCTGCACTGAAAGAGTATCGTAGACTGAAAGTTCTGAAGAGAGGGTATATGTCATTAAATGCTTTAAAAAATGGTATCTAAGCTCAAAATCACGGGTGAGCTTGGTGCAGCACCCGAAAGAGGAATGCATCCTGAAGTTATTAACGAGGTTGATATTGATGTAACAGACCATGCAGCACGCTGTTCACGTAGTACTATTGCTCGTGCAGCGTCAAGGGGATTGTCCATCCCATGGACAACAGTACGGGAAGCTTTGCGGTCTGTTTTACTCTGGGACCCGTACAAGGTCCACACGGTGCAGCAAATGAAGCCTCATGACCTGCAGCAACGTTCTGAATTTGCTCTTTTGTTTGCGGCACGGATCGAGGTTGATGACATGTAGCCTAACAGTATTTTATGGAGAGATGAAGTACATATTACCCTAGAAGGTGCAATGAATACTCACATCTGCCGGCTTTGGGGTTTTGTTAAAATGCATGCTGTACAAGAAGAGCCATTGCAATAGACGAATGGGACTGTGTGGTGTAAATTCAAGCGCCATTATTCTCGGTCCATTGTTCCTTGAAGAGGATGGCCTGTTAGGTTCCCCGTGACGTCTGCACGTTATCGGGATCTCCTTGCTTTGGAAGGGTGCAACTGTGTGGAAACCACCGTTTTCATGCAAGATGGTGCAAACACGTCGCTCGTCAAGTGAAAGGTCTGTTTAACGTAACCTTCCACGAACATGTTATCTCCAGACAATTTCCAGATACATGGCTGCAAAATCACTTGATCTGACGTTTCGCTCTGGGGACACCAGCTAGAAGAATGCGTTTACCAGGGACACGTTTGGTCCCTACCTGATCAGGTCACTATACACGAACGCGTTTGCTCCGATTCCACCAAAACTGCTGCGAGCAATTGTTTATCACGTTGTTTTACGGATGCAGCATATCGTTGCCAGCACGGTAGCTCAGCGCGTTCGGTCAGAGGGGTAGCGGCCCTCTGTAATAAAAAAAAACTGAGTTAATGGATCACCGACGAACTGAAACAGCGTTCTAAGGCGCTGCAGTCATGGACTGTGCGGCTGGTCCCGGCGGAGGTTCGAGTCCTCCCGCGGCCATGGGTGTGTGTGTTTGTCCTTAGGATAATTTAGGATAAGTAGTGTGTAAGCTTAGGGACTGATGACCTTAGCAGTTAAGTCCCTTAAGATTTCACACACATTTTTTTTTTCTCCGGTGCTCACACCGAGCAAATTGGGCAAGCACCGGTTAATATTAAAATCAACATGATGCCTCTCTCACTGTTGGACCTCTTCTGGCCAAGTCCCGTTCCTAATTGCTCCTACATGGAAACATTTCTATGCGTGTTTCTTGCATTCACAGTGACAGCTTTGCACCTGGTGGCCGAAATCGGAACTACAATAGCGTCCAAAATCAAAGCAGCAAATCGCCATTTCCCGGTCCTGTGTCTAATTCACGATATAGTCACACAAACTGTCAACAGATGTTTGCACGGTCGTGTTCTGAACGGAAGATGGCATTCCGGTCAACAGACAACCATGCCAACAATGACGTCAGGGCACCTACCAAACGGGGTAGTACTTGCGGGGTAGTTTCACATCCACAATCGCTGTGTACACAGTCAACGACGGTGCAGAATGGCACGAAGAAAATGCCTGCCAGACTCTCTATGGTAGAGTACCATAGAAAGAATGGAATCAGCACAGTCGCAAACTGATGTGGCTCGAAGGCTTATTGTGAACCATTCTGTTGTTTCTCGGATGTTGCGACTGTTTATAGAGACCTAAACTGTATACCAGAGACCAGGGAAAGATCGACCACGTGCGGCATCCGAAAGAGAGGACCGTTATCTGGCCGCAAGGGTAAAGCCGTCGGCACACGGACCGTGCTGTCGAACGTTAATGTTGAGCGTGCCAAGTTCAACGCGCTGCTGAATGCTCAGGAACGATGCGACTTGTGCACACGGTACGTGGGCCCCAACGTGGTATACGTGATCGCAACGCACTCCAGCGGCAGTCGAGGGATGTTTCTAGTTCGGAATTACACTGTTTACTCAACAGGTGTGTGTAAAATTCCCACATTAGCTCTACTAAAACGCACATTTCCTCCATAATCCACGAAAATGAAAGTACCATGTCCTATCAATAAGGACACGGGCTTATAAAAATTCCATGACAAACAGTGCGTTACAAATATAGAATACTTTTCCGCATAAGATAAACATTTCATCATTCCCACTTTTTAGTAAAACTCCAAGGTTAGTCTTACTTGATCACTGTTCCTACCCAGTAGAAGAATCTTTGCAACATGTGAATTACGAAGCGTAAAAGAAAAAGGAGCAAAATGTCTTTATCAAGTAGCGCAAGCTGTCTTGCACATTATGCCATTCTGACAGAGTCACACCTCAAAAAAAGGTGAACTTATATTTATATAACATCAAATATTATAGTATATACTCATATTAAACTAATAATAAAGTATCAGAACCTAATAAAAACGCGAATGTTAGGAAAAAAATTTGGTTGTGTCAATACGCGAACCAAAGCCGCACTATAGAACACAGGAGTTGTCAGTTACGCTACTCATTACGCTAAACCAACATCGCGCCCTTTTCCCCAAAATATATTACGATACCCCATGCTGAAGACCTTAATCGTAGATATATTACTAATTGAAATTTAATTATAACAAATTGTACCAAGAACAATGGGTGGCTCTTCAGTGTGTCGCTGCCTTCAAATAGCCTACTCTCATAAGACGCAAGTTACAATAATTCTTTTGCCACGAATATGATGTTTCTCATTATTTTATTGGAACGAATCACACAGTTAACAACGTGTTTCCCAGTGATTCTCAATTTGCTGGTGCTCAGAAACAGCTTGTATACATATAGGCTTGAAATGAATGCCAACATGGCGACTCACAACTCTGTACTGAAGGGAGACGGCATGCTTGTAACGTAGTTGTCGTTGTGCCATCTCATTGGTCAACGCTCAGACGCACGCTCAGAATATCTGACATGCCAGATATTGCTCTGCACGTTCGGAAAGACTCCCGAGCGTGCTATCCTACGCTATGACGTCAGAAACTTGGCACGCTCAACGCTGAACGTTCGGAGGCACGGTCCGCGTGCCGACGGCTTATGGCAGTACCGCCTTAGTACTGCACGGCAATAGGCATCTGACCTTGCAGCACCCAATGGAGGTACTGTATCGAGGCAAACGGTGTACGGAAGGCTTCGACAGAGTGGTCTTTATTGTCGGAGACCTGCTGTATGTGGTCTTCTGACGCGTCTACACAGAAGGGAACGTCTAGAGTGATGTCGTCAAAATACCACATGGACGGTCGAACAGTGGGCCAACGATTCTTTCGCAGATGAGTCCTGACTTAGTCTGGGGAGTAATTCGCGGCGCACTCGCATCTGGAGGTAACGTGAAAACCGACTTCTGGACCCAAACACTGAGGAAAGAGACTGAAATCGAGGAGGATCCTTAATAGCGTGGGTAGTGATTATGTTGACCACTCGAACACCTCTTTATGAAATTTACGGGTGTATCGGCAAGGTTTACTGCTGCCACGTATTGTGACGTGATCTTGTGACCTCATCTGCGGTTGTTGCAAGGTGCTGTGGGTCCAGACCTAACACAGCACGGGTGGCTGGTGTTTTCCACCAGGAAACGGAAGATTATTACACGCATAGCGTGGCCTGCTCGCTCTCTCGATTTGAATCGCATAGAGCACGTCATCATCCACGAATCACTCTCTAAGACTTGCGAGGAGCTCTGCAAGAAGAATGGGTGCTATTGTCTCAGCATACGATTGATGCCATGATTCACAGCACGTCCCATCATCGTCAGGCCTGTATTACTGCTAGAGGTGGTTACATACCATACTGAACACATTAACCACTTATCGGAATGTGTGTGCAAGTCCGTTAAAAAATGAACAACATTTTGGTCTACCGTTATGCATGTTGCACTTGTTTACATTCTCTGTTCTTTACATTGTTTTTACTTTACTATCAACTGTTTATACTGTTGTGTGGCAAAATGAAAGCAACCTTGCCAAATTTCCGTTTGTTGCCTTAATTTTGGACTCAGGTGTTTTTAGTCCAGCGTAGATCTGTTCCGTATTAATGCATTGGAATAAATATCAAGTTTCACTACCATACGATAGTTACAGACCACAATGGACCTCTGTGAGTACTTGCACTTTAATTATAACCACACCCTATATCAGCGCAGACTGTCAATGTGTCTACAATGAATGGTGCAAAACGCCATGTAATACGGCGTAAGAGAAGTAGTTGTGGAAGATCGTAATTGCCAGGCAGCAGATAGGAGCGTCATTCTTTATCGATAAAAACCAGTTTAAATACGAATTGAATTGGTTCAAAAGGCTCTGAGCACTATGGGACTTAAAATCTATGGTCATCAGTCCCCTAGAACTTAGAACTACTTAAACCTAACTAACCTAAGGACATCACACAACACCCACCCATCACGAGGCAGAGAAAATCCCTGACCCCGCCGGGAATCGAACCCGGGAACCCGGGCGTGGGAAGCGAGAACGCTACTGCACGACCACGAGCTGCGGGCAATTGAATTTGTGCTGTCAGCCAGTGTAGATCGCTCTCTACCATTTTCCGAGCGAACAGAAAACTGCATGTTATGGACCCATGTAGTCTGGTACATCGCCAAAGGTGCACATAAAGCTGCACGTCTCAGTGAAACAAACAACAAACAAACTGGACGTCCGCTCACTGCCAGGAGACCCGTAGTGTGGTCCGAGGGGTTGTGATTTTGCCTCGTTTCAAATGCTACGACAGGACTAGTGACCACCGAAGCGTTTAATCCGCAAGGCGTATAGGGAGCAGTTCATTCCAGAAGTGATTATGTGATGTTTTGGGGCTGATTTCATTATCGTGACACAGTCTCACTCACTCTCATTACTTAACCATTCTCGGTGACCCTGTACAATCCTTTTTTTCTGCCTCTCCATCGTATACTGTGAACACAGCCGTCTTCCAAGATCGCAACAGCCGTGTTCACTGGACAGCACGCAACATGGCAAGATCCTTTGGCAGAACGGGCTTCCCGCGGTTAGTGCCGCACCGCATAAAGGTTTTGATTTTCAGCCTCTAATGTTCTAGAATAGTAGCACAACTTTGCTTTTGTTGTGGTACGGCGTTAGCAAATCTGTGAGGCAGAAATGAATTAACAGTTATGGAAATTCCTTTGCTATTAGAAGCGTTTGGTGCGCGCAACTGAAAAACGACTGTAGAACATTTTTTAAATAATTAGTGTAACTGTCTCAGTTGCAGATTGTCGGAAATGATAACTAATTTCGATCACTTAATGGTCATTTTCAGAGCTATTAATAAAAGTAAAGCACTAACAAATGATTGTTTACGAACATGACATAGATTTAAAATAATTAAAAATTGTTAAGTTATACTTGATTAATCATATGGCAATATTCATTTCTCCAATTATACAGTTGTGAATCTAAACATTTAAATTTGTCGCCACTGATTCTAATGGTCGCATGGATCACAATTATTTTTCTGTAAATCCGAACTACTTACGTCAAGTGAACCAGGTACAGAAAGTATAAGGGAACTCTTTTTCAATGTCTAATTGAATTGTATTTATTGTGCTACGTCATAAATCCGATCCTTTCTGTTGGTAAGTTTTGTAATGGTTACGTGTTGCTAAATGGAACTTCAAACGCCCTGAAAGCAGAAAAACAGCGTTTTTTATTTTTTCACAGCTGGTTAAACAGCAATTCCTCAATACTAAAATGTTAAAAGTAATTGTTTGAATGAAATTATTTACATGTGAATGACTTTCAGCCATTTCACATATCGTAGCAAATTCGTTGCCGTATCAGTAATTAAGTTCATTAATATATGAAATAAACTGCATTTAAAATGGTGCGTAAAATTTCATTTATGAGTGAACGAATGATTACACAGAAATTAATTACAGTTCTTACAGTGTTGTTGTAAATTACGTAGTTGCAAACCACACTGTTACAATTTCAGATATTTACGTCCTGTAACGCTTCCTTCCGTTTCTTGTTTTCTATGACTATTAACAAAGTATCCTTGTGTTAATTTGTGCTATCTTAGGGATGGAACCAACCCTAGCTCATACTGTGTTCTAATAGATAGGAAATAAATTCCGTTCCTTAATTAACGTCGGCCAAGCACCCTCAGAAAACGTATTTACTAGATTTAAAGTTTCATCGGTACAGCTAGCGTCTCCGCTTTTGTCACATATTCAGGTGCGTACGAATTTCTAATGCCAATGACTAACGTTCGAAGGGACGATTGTTGTGAATACTTGAAGTTTAGAGAGGGAAATTACTAAATTGAGAATCGTAAGTAGGCAGCGCATTGTGCAACCCAAGAAAGTTATCGCCGCGTTACAGGGCCCTGTGTTATTCTGCTGTTATAAGCCGTCAGATATTTTGACCAGCTCCACAAGATTACCTCTGCTGTGTTGCATGAGGCCCCTAAGACAGACCACACAATATATAGTAAAGAGATAGGGGTGAGGTTTGCGCTAAGTTTTCGGGGACAGTGAGGCTAAGGTTTATACCTGCCGATTTATAACACCGACTTTCTTTCTATGGAACAAAATAACTTTTCTGTGGCGCTGGAAAGAGCCTTCGAAGAGTACATCAGCAACATTGCATGTGTGGACTTGGATCGGATACTAACAAGATAACAACGCTACGAACCAATGTCCACCCGTCAGAAGAAGTCCCGTAAAGGTGTGCCTTAACGTACCAAATTTGGCGTACACGTAATCCATGTACGATTTGTGTATTAATATTACCGTCATACCATGGCACCTGATCGACGAGCACAGATTCAGCTAAAGGTCGATTAAAGGAATTGGAAATCTTGCTTTCTTTCACCTACCTTGGGCCAACCATCTGCTACGCGGGCAGCTATGAAGATGGGATAAGCAGACCAATCACGCTAAGGAGAGAGGCTGTGAAGAAGCTCACCAAAATCTGACAGAACGAACAGCACAAAGGTCCGGCTGCTTGAAACACTCTTGTTTTGCTTTAAATGCGAACATTTTTAGGTTAGGCTTTACCGTGACTGTTACTGACATTAAATGAAACAACAAGTTCACTGTTACCAGTCACCGTTTTATTTATTTCCACGACGCGTTTCGAAGGTTTAAACCTCCATCATCGGGTGGATTTACATTAGTAAGTATTACATTTGTGTGTGTGTTGTGTGACGATTTTTGGAGGAACTTGTGGCACTGCCTAGTGGAGAAACGAGACGCTATTTCAGAATATGGTTTAGGATTACTTTTGACGAAAAATTAAACTGATATCTAATGGTAAACATTAAATAAGTAAACTACAGTACCTTCAGTGATCACAGGTTCCTTTTGCTGTCGTAACACATCACATGTATACTGCCACATTTGTAAACAAATATGGCGTCTGGAATCAGCTGGGTGCAAGGTTCGTATAGCAGAAGTGAAGACATAATCGCAAAGTGCAAACAATATACATCATAACAATATTATTACAGAATAATTGCTTTAAGCATTTAGCGGTGTTTGTTTTGAGGTGTCAAATATAAGTGTGTGTACTTCAGGTGCTATAAAAATCCAACTCTTGTTTTGCCCCTTCTTTTCCGGTTGTGAAACATGGTTCCCTCAGGCCAGAGACAAGCTCTCCATCGATGCAGTTGAGCTTTGGATCGACAAAAGAACAAATGTGGCTATCATTGTGAAACTCAGTATCTCTAGGTTACTTTCTTCTCGTGTCAACCAAAAAATTTCTCCTGTTCTTGTGCTATATTGTCAGAAGAGGCAGGGAATATACAGAGAAAATTATCATAGAAGAGAAGATCGAGGGCAAGAGACCGAGAAGAAAGGCAGCGAGCTGGTGGATGGATCCAGTCAAGAAGATCTCCGATCTGAGTAATCAGCAGGCACCAAGAGAACCTGACAACCGTCAGAGATGGACGCATTTGGTTCACGGGGTCAAGACACTCAGCGGAGAACGCAAAAATTTGTGATGATGATCAAATACTCAAAACCTTAATCTCAAGCATTGATATATGGTATAAAGCAATACCGCAGACACAGTACTGCACGTTTGAACAATATGATGGCATCATCTACGTAGCGTCTGAAGATAGAAATTTTACCAGCCAGGACGGGGTTACGCCGGCCGTGGTGGACGAGCGGTTCTAGGCGCTTCAGTCTGGAACCGCGCGACCGCTACGATCGCAGGTTCGAATCCTGCCTCGGGCATGGATGTGTGTGATGTCCTTAGGGTAGTTAGATTCAAAGAATCTGATACCGAAATGATTAATCGAAACGTCAGCTAAAAATCCGGCCACGCAGTTTCCCATAGAGTTCTTTCTACAGACGATACGTACGTAGATGATATCATCGTATTGTTCAAACGTGACGTCGGTGAGTAGATACCTCTTAGCGACACATTGAACCACTTCCACCTGGAAATTAAATTCATATACGAAATCGAGAGGGGGGCTCATGAACTTGGCTTCCTTGACCTGACATTGCGGCTAATAGATGCGAAAATTATCTTTGACATCCACAGAAAACCCACTACGACTACTAATATCGTCCGTGCGTCTTCCTCCATCCCTATAGGCATAGATTTGCATTATTTCGTACCGTGATTGACCCGATGTTTGAGTTCCCTTTAACACCGCCCGATGTTGTCTTGGAACTTTCATTCCGCTCAGGTGATCTTTCCTACTGGATTGCGAGGTTATTTAAAAAATTTGATCTCAATGTGGTGTTCACCACGAATAATCTCACTAACCTTCTTTTCGTAGACAAAGAGAGTCCTTCTACTGATAAGTGTATAAAATCAGGGATGTACAAAATTCAGTCCAGCGTATGCCCAGGATTTTATACAGGACAAACATGAGGGGCATTTAAGACGATGATTCGTGAAATTTATTGAATAAAGCTGGAGAGAATGCTTATAAGTCAACGTTTGAGAACATCTTAAAGTTAAATAGCCCTTACACCTACCGCTTTCGTTACTTAACACGGAAATGTTGCACGTAGTGGATAAAGGGTGCAAAATGAATCTTTTAAAAGAGACAGAAGTTTATAATCATTCCCGTCCGGCCTACAAAGATCTGCTGAATGTACAGCTCTCTCTTAGAAACAGGTTGTTTTTTAATTGTATTTACTCTCTTTTCAAATGATTTGCAACTTGTCTATTTGCTTAACCAAACGTTTTGTATCACATAGCTGAAACGATCATTTGTGCCTGTCCATTCAAATGACTTGTAAGCTCCATATTATCTTAATGCTTTTTACTGCATGTTAAGAGCGACTATTTGCGTCTGCTTGCTCATTGTTTCCTCAACTTTGTTATCTAGTCAACATGTCTTAGCTCTTTTTAACGTAATTAATTTTTTTTATTTTTAACCATGTTTTAACTGTGATGGCTACTCAGAGCCGTGGGCCATCTATTATCAGACTCGTCAGTGTTCCTAATAGCGTCACGCCGTTATGTGGGTAAGGTTTTAAGGTACTAAAAGGTACTAACGTAGACGTGCAGTGCTCCAGGTAGAGGCCCTTAGTGGAAAGACAATTTGTAAATAGACACTGGAACCTCGCGCTCACCATCAAACGGATGTCTCGGTTGGGGCGGGCCCACTTACTTGCGCCGCTACAAACTCGCATCCGGCGGCCGGCCTGTGCATCAAGATAATCGAAAGTTAGATGAAGCGCTGCTTCTCCATCGGGCCACGGCGCAACCTTCTCGCTTCCCACGCCCGGGTTCCCGGGTTCGATTCCCGGCGGGGTCAGGGATTTTCTCTGCCTCGTGATGGCTGGGTGTTGTGTGCTGTCCTTAGGTTAGTTAGGTTTAAGTAGTTGTAAGTTCTAGGGGACTGATGACCATAGATGTTAAGTCCCATAGTGCTCAGAGCCATTTGAACCATTTTTGAACGGCGCAACCATCAGCCTATTATTAAATAAGTCTGAGCACTGTACCCATTGTTCAGCCCCTTTTTAGAAGCTATGTCATTTTTGTGTATAAATTTATACGCTTGATAAGCAAGTAACGTAAGGTCTTAATGGTGTTTCGTTTCTTCAAGACTGATGTTCTGTTTCATTTGACTTATATTACAGACACTAACACCCTCAGTGTGCCTAGTCTTCCTAAGTTTTAGGCACACTAGCGCTCGTTCCTTCTTACACAAGTTACATCTTTTCTACTCAAACTATCAGTCTGTTGGTGCTAATAATCACATGTCTCACGGTTTCTTAATATTTTACTTATGATCGAAGTTTCTTTTGTCGCCATTCTTTGCCTTTTTCACGTTACTTTTTGACTGCTTCACATTAATATGTAAAAAATGCTAACTAAGGTACGTTTATAATATTTTTGTCACTTATTGTTTCTAATGTGCTGCTAATCGCGATCCGACGGTGGTAATCACTAAATTCTTATTCTATACTCAGTTTTGTAGGACCCCATCGTCCAGAGTTGGCTTGACGATTGCTTTCCGATATAAGCTTAATTATATAATCTTCTGAAGATGGCAAATTAATTGGCCGACACCAGTCAAGAAGATAATTAAATAAAAATTTGTGAGGCTGACTATTGGTTATTTCTACCATATTCCCAAAAATGGTTAATTTAATGCCCTCTCATGGCTTGTTACAATTTCGTTTGATGCTTATCTGTAACTGAACCATGTTTCCACGATAAAGGTAGTCACCATGATTGGAGGTATGTCAGTTCCTATGTCAACTGACCCTCTTTACCACAAGAGTATCCACTTTTTTTATTTTTTTTACATTGTCGAATGCTTTAGACGGTATGATAACAATAAAGTTAAGAAAAAGTGCATCTGAATACGCAGATAATAAAACGTATTGAACATAAAATGACAATGTATGTCGCAGTTTGTTATATTTTTATTTGAGCCTTATATGTAATCGTATATAAAGTGTTAACATATGGGGAAATTTGTTACAATTTCGTTGGGACTAGTTGTTACTTAACGTGTGGTACATTGATGGAAGTACTGTCAAGTAAGTGAGGTCAGTAGTACCAATGGGCTATCAATATGTGTTTTGACACATAGTACAGAAAATTTCGAATTTCTTCAAAGTGTGATATATATATGTTGAACCATTCTTGTCAACGAGTGCACTTTTACCTATTAGTTAGATCACTAGCGTCGGGTGTGTTTTGTGATATTGCAGAACAGCTTTTTCCGTGCTGACGTGATAAGCTAGTATGTCCTGCCCCTTTCTGACCTAAATTGTTTCTTCTAGACCTGTAGCAAGAATTGCTGTGCCATGTAATTTTTTTAATTGTGAACAGATCGATTTATTTGATTTGGGTTGGTGCATAAGTTCGCAGAGTTTTTGCGTAGGTTTAATAAACAAAACACATACAGATGACACACTTCAGTCATGAATAACATATTATCCTTAACTATTTACATAAGTTTGCCAACGATGGGGTAACTTTTCGATTCCGAGACTGTAGAAAGCACGTCGTCTTCAGACGGAGAGCTCGTTGACCCATGGCCGGAAGGCATTTTCATCAAGAAACGAATTACCTTGAAGGTTGTTCGACAGAGAGCGGAAAAGGTCAAAATCCTAGAATGCAAGATCAGGTGAATAATGTGGGTGCGGAATGACTTCCCACCCAACTCCGGCATAGTGCTTGTTGTCAGTTTAGCAGAATGCGGGCGGGCATTATCTTCGATTAGCATCACTTCACACAGTCTTCGTGGTCATTGTGCTTGAACTGTGTCCACAAGATGTCTCAGTTGTTGACAATAATGTCAGCAGTGGTGGAAATTCGAAATACGTCACTAGGTCGCTGTTTCATCAGATGCATAAGATTATCTTTTGTGGATGCGCGCACTCCTTTGTGCGGCGATTTGCTGCTTTATTTGGGATCAACCATTCCTTTCTTTTCCTTTTATTAGCATGAAGACACCATTTCTCGTCACTAGTAGCGATACTGGATACGAATGGTTGGTATTGCTCACAAGCAATTCGATGACATATCGCCTCCCGCTGATTTATGTGATTTTGGCTTAGAGCTTGTGGCACCCACACATACAAGTTCTCAGTCTTTTCCAACGCCTGAAACGTCGCACAACGGTGAAATGACCCCAGTTCAAGGCATCTGAAAGTTCTAGAGTGCAATGACATGCATCATTGTGGATTAATGAGCTTAAACAATCTTTGTTAAACCCCGAAATTGTTGCTGAACCCGGAGAGTCGCTGATGTCAAAACGATCGGCCTTAAAACGATAAAACCATCTTCTTCCTCTGCTCTGTCCAGTGGCTTTATCTCCGTTCAGGGCTCAAAGGTTCCTGCCTGCCTCCGCTGCTGTCACCGCTCTTTTGAACTCAAAACAGAAGAATATGGCGGCAATGTTCCGATTTCTCCATTTGGCGCTCCATTTTCTAACGTCCACGGCTCAGCTTACTATATCCAAATTACAAATTCACAAAATGAAAACTCAAGTAGCAGCAGTGAACCACAAATAAAAACCAGCAATCGATAGATGAATCCGTAACAACAGGAATACCAATATGCTAAATAAAAACGCTACGAACTTACACACCCACCTAATGGAATGTAAAACGCTATCTCATACTTGCAGGGCTTTATGCTGAATATCTATGAAAGATATACCAGATCTGTTAGCTTTTCTGAAGCATTCCCCTGTTCTCCTACATCAGTAAGTATTTATTTAGCAATTGAAACCCGTAGTAGAAGAGAAAAAGCCGAAGTCACAAGAAGCGAGGTAACAGAAAATTGGTTCAAAATGGTTCAAATGGCTCTGAGCACTATGGGACTTAACATCTGTGGTCATCAGTCCCCTAGAACTTAGAGCTACTTAAACCTAACCAACCTAAGGACATCACACACATCCATGCCCGAGGCAGGATTCGAACCTGCGACCGGAGCGGTCACGCGGTTCCAGACTGAAGCGCCTAGACCGCACGGCCACACCGGCCGGCCAGAAAATTGGCAGGGGTGGTTAATTTTCCTGCTAATAGGGAGTCTGCTGTGTCGTCCGAACAAAACACAGCCAGGGCAAAAGTACCACAGGCCCAAAGATGCGAGCTGGTGCCAGTGTCACTGACAAGGGAACCTCCCCATCGCACCCCTCTCAGATTTAGTTATAAGTTGGCACAGTGGATAGGCCTTGAAAAACTGAACACAGATCTATCGAGAAAACAGGAAGAAGTTGTGTGGAACTATGAAAAAAATAAGCAAAATATACAAACTGAGTATTCATGTGCAAGATAGGCAACATCAAGGAAAGCGTGAGACTAGAGGCTCTGTGGTCACGTGGTCAGCGTGAGCAACTGCGGAATGAGAGGTCCTTGGTTCAAATCTTCCCTCGAGTGAAAATTTTAATTTCTTTATTTTCGCACAGTTATGATCTGTCCGTTCGTTCATTGACGTCTCTGTTCACTATAGTAAGTTTAGTGTCTGTGTTTTGCGACCGCACCGCAAAACGGTGCGATTACTAGACGAAAGGACGTGCCTCTCCAATGGGAACCGAAAACATTTGATCGCAAGGTCATAGGTCAACCGATTCCTCCACAGGGAAACACGTCTGATATATTCTATACGACACTGGTGACATAATAATTGTCTGAAAATAAAAAATTAAATTCTTCACTCAAGGGAAGACTAGAACCCAGGACATCTCGTTCCACAGCTGCTCACGCTAACCACGGGACCACGGCGTTCCTCAATTCATACTTTCCTTGATGTTGCCTATCTTGCACATGGACTACTCAGTTTCTATAATTTGTTTATTTTTTTTTCATAGTTCCACACAACTTCTTCCTGTTTTCTCGATAGATCTGTGTTCAGTTTTTCAAGGCCTATCCACTGTGCCAACTTATCTGAGGGGGGTGCGATGGGGAGGTTCCCTTGTGAGACGCTCCACTTGCGCGAATTCCACCAGTCCCGTAGGTGGTGTGGAGGATGAAGGTATCGACTTCGCAATCCTCCAACGACCGGGCGACAACGGGCAGATGCCTACTCCTTAAACAGAAGAGCAGCTCTCGCCCACTTGTTTATAGGTCATCGTCCAGGGCTGACTTAGACAGGGAACGTCTTTTAGTGAACAGACAGTTTTTGTAAATTGCATTTGCACGCACGTATTGTGAAGTTCACCTACGATTATTTACACTTAGCCACCAAGGGCCTTTATTGTTTATATTACAAGCAGTGTTACAAAGCTAATAATCCAACAAGTCATAAAGAGAAGTAGATCTTTTAACTCGTTTGTGTGACTTTGTTACTAATTCCTTGGAGTGTTGTAGAACCTTCGTTCTCCTATCATGTTACCTGACAGTGGGGCATAGCTGTGTAATAGTGGCAGGGAGAAATTATCTTAACGGTGTACTGCAGCAGAAGCCGTTTCACGAACCCACAAGATGGCAGCTGTGCCCGAGCGGTTCTAGGCGCTTCAGTACGGAACCACGTGCCTGCTACGGTCGCTGGTTCGAATCCTGCCTCGGGCATGGATGTGTGTGATGTCCTTAAGTCAGTTAGGTTTAAGTAGTTATAAGTCTACGTGACTGATGACGTCAGACGTTAAGTCCCATAGTACTCTGAACCATTTGAACGAACCCACAAGCTCGGCCTTCCGTAACAGTGACAACTCGGCCTCCACAGCAATAGCGACGGGGCCTCTACAAAACTGGCGGTGAGGGTTTACAAAAGAATGAGTGGCAGAAAGTTCACTAACTCCGTTTCACATCACATTTCATCCAATTTCAATAACACAGTTACGAAGTCCGCAGCTCGTGGTCTTGCGGTAGCGTTCTAGCTTCCTGCGCACGGGGTCCCGGGTTCGATTCCCGGCGGGGTCAGGGATTTTCTCTGCCTCGAGATGACTGGGTGTTGTGTATCTTTCATCATCATTGACTCGCAAGTCACCGAAGTGGCGTCAGCTAAAAAGGACTTGCAATACGGCGGCCGAACAACCCCGCTTGGGGTCTCCCGGCCAACAATGCCATAGATCATTTCATTTCAGTTACGAACACCGACGGAATCAGAGGGAGTCTCAGGGGTTAAAAACTGTTGGACAAGACAAGAGTTTGGAACGCATCTGACAAATAACTAAGGACGTAGCGAGTCACTGCTACCGTGAGATGAAGAGGGTGGCACAGGAGCGGAATTCGCGATGGGCCGCATCAAACCAGTCAGAAGAGCGGTGAGTCAAAAAGGTTGAAAAATTTACGAATATCCTTAACGCACCAAAATACAGGGTGATTCTAAAGTCACTACACATTTCAGTGACATAGTAAGTCACTATACATTTCAGTGATATAGTAACGGAATATTTGTTTCTTGCAGGTACTACGACAGAATGCTAACCAAAGAAGAACGAATCGCTTTTGTTTCTGCTCGTCTTCGTGGAATGATTTATGAACAGGTGCGGACACGATTCCGGAAAACAGGCATCACCAGGCTTACTATCAAGGTCCTCGTCAAAAAATTCCAGCGTACTGGTAGTATTTCAGATGAAGAACGTCCATGGAGGCCGGCCATAACACCAAACACGGTGCAAAGTGTGAAGGATGCGATCACACGTAGCCCTTGCGCATAAACCAGGAGACTTAGTAAGGATCTTGGTATTCCTCAAACCACTGTATGGAAGAGTTCTTCGTTATAAGATGCACAAACGTGCGTACCATATCCAGATCGCACATAAGCTTGAAGCAGAGGACTACGCAGACAGGCAAGCTATGTGTTATGACCTGCTAGAAGGTGTGGAAAATGATAATTTGATGCAAAATATCCAGTGATGAAGCTACATTTCATACCTGTGGACGTGTGAACAGACAGAACTGCAGGATCTGGGCAAACGAACAACCAAGTGTGCTGCAGGAGGGGCAATGGGACACAGCAAAAGTGAACGTGTGGTTAGGGGTAACGAGGTCAACAGGGTACGGGCCCTTCTTCTTCACAGAACAAACCGTTGCTGGAACAGCATACCTAGACATGTTGGAACAGTTTTTGGAGCCCCAGTTGAAATCTGGTGGTATTATGGATACTGTTGTTTTCAACAGAATGGTGCACCACCCCATTTTACCCTCGTTGTTGGGGATTATCTGAATCAAGCATTTCCCGACAGATGGATTGGCCGTGCCTCTCCACCGATGTGGGCATCCCTCTCTCCTGACTTGACACCCTTAGACTTTTTTGCATGGGGGTTTATGAAGTCTAAGGTATACCAGGTGAAGACACGCAGCACTGAATACTTAACACAGCTGATTCGATTCGAGCTGCAGCTGCTGGGTTTACACCAGGTCTACAGTTGAGCGCTGGCGGTGGGGGGTTGTTGGGGGGGGGGGGGGGGGGTTGGGTGACTAGACTGGGAAGGTGGTCACATTGAAATGTACTGAAACTATGTCCAACTGTAACCTAAGTTGCAGTGCTATTACATATTGGTTAATAAAATTCGTTTAAGTACAAAATGTATAGTGACTTTAGAATCACTCTGTATATTCGAAGTGGGATATTAAAGCGGGTGATCTGTGAATGCTATGACACCTTTTCAGGACACCAAGGCGGTACAAAATACAGGAGAATGAGAGGGAGAGGCTTGTGTGTTGACGGAAGCAGGACCGCCGCCCACACGCTTTAGGCGAGCTCCCTGCAGCCCTGAGGTGCAGAAGCGTGATGGCGCGGCGGCCGGCGCTAACTCGGCTTTCGATTCATCGCTGTCGGCGCCAGCTGCGGCTCCATTGCTCACGGCGACGCTCGACCTGCTCCGCTCCTCTCCGGCAATCGATTCCGAAAGGAACCCCTCACCCCCTCCTCTTCTCTCTCGCAAGCCCCCTTATCTGTGGCGCCGCGGAACGGGCTGATCCGACGGGGGTGTAGAGTCGCGTGTAGCTGACACACGGCCAGCCAGCCGTCAGCACGAGGGCGATTCCAGTCAGGAAATTGGGCGCGTCTTTTAGCGTGCCGCGGCCGTTACCCCCGACCGCGGGCGCTGCTGCGTCTTCTGTTGTTTGATACCAGATACGACGGCAAATAACCCGCATTCCTCAGTGAAAGATCTCGCACTTTAGCGAGCGTTACTCCTATCTGCTGCTACACTTGTCCTTAAAGTAAATTTGCAGCTGTGGCTTCAGTGAATGGCTTATACCATGCTGGCTGCTGTGGTACCGTGTTACTTGTATGGAAGATAGGGACGTTTTCCTTTTCCCACAGTGTCGGTCCTAGATTTTACCAGTGGTGTGTGGGCCACTATAAGTTGGCTGTAGTTCGAATTTTGTGCTGTGTTCGAGTTTTCTGTCGGGCAACGTAGTCTAGATTTTGTGGTATGTCACCAGGACGACATGTTGTCATCCCCACTGTGTCCTCTCCTGAACAAGACGATGGAGCCTGATGCATTCCCCTCACAAAGAGGACCGCATTTCCACTGGCCTTCTTTACTGTGCTCGTATCTTCGACAACTCTGGAGAGGCAACTACAAAGAAGAATGTTATTTTTTATTGCTCGTTCTGTTGGATCGTTGCCTAACCACACATACAGAGATCGCCACATATTTGGAAATAACGACACAAATATCTATTTAATGGCCCAAATGGCCACCCCGTACGTTTTCTGCACACGTGAGAAGACAGTATTAACTGTGCAAGTAGGCTGCTTAGGTTTTTATATTGGTAACGCCACGTAGCGCTCTGTATGAAAATCACTGGCTGTGCTGTGTGCAGTCTGTTGCTGGTTGGCATTGTTGAAAAATTCTCTATTGTAGTGGGCAGTTGGAAGTGAACAGCGCGTAGCGTTGAGCAGTTGGAGGTGAGCCGCCAGCTGTGGTGGATGTGGGGAGAGAGATGACAGATTTTTAAGAGCGGACGATCTGGACGTGTGTCCGCCAGAAAGAGTAAATTTGTAAGAATGGATATCATGAACTGATATATATATTATGACTTCTGAACACTATTAAGGTAAGTACATTGTTAGTTCTCTATCAAAATCTTTCATTTGCTAACTATGCCTATCAGTAGTTAGTGACTTCAGTAGTTAGAATCTTTTATTTAGCTGGCAGTATTGGCGGTCGCTGTATTGCAGTAGTTGGAGTAACGAAGATTTTTGTGAGGTAAGTGATTCATGAAAGGTATAGGTTATTGTTAGTCAGGGTCATTCTTTTGTAGGGATTTTTGAATTTCAGATTGCGTTGCGCTAAAAATATTGTGTGTCAGTTTAAGTACAGTCATTTATAATTTTTCTAAGGGGCTATTTGACTGACCCTGCGGGTGTACGATAGGAATATTCACCAGCTCTCGGAGCGCAGCCTCCGACGCTTTTAATGTCACCCCCTCAACAGTCTGACCACGACATCGCCTGCCGGGGTGGCCGAGCGGTTCTAGGCGCTAAAGTCTGGTACCTCGCGACCGCTACGGTCGCACATTAGAATCCTGTCTCGGGCATGGATGTGTGTGATGTTCTTCGGTTAGTTAGGTTTAAGTAGTTCTAAGTTCTAGGGGACTGATGACCTCAGAAGTTAAGTCCCATAGTGCTCAGAGCCATTTGAACCACGACATCCACTGACCTCCTGACCCGAGGGGTGACCCTTAAAGACTAAAACAACTAGCTACATGAAATTAATGAAGACATAATATAAATTGGCATTAGAGCACTATCTGGCAAATATTGTGGCTGGACATAACAACGTAAAAAGTACAGTGAAAGAATGAAATGGCAGTGAGAGCAAAGGAAGAAAACAATATCCAATATGACTTCAGACACGCTCCTTACTTGAACTCAACCAATAAAACAATCGAACAGTTTATCGTTAATCTCTTTCCAAAATTTTAAACAAACACGGGCTACATAATAAAACTCTAACACTGATTAAAAAAACGGTAACTGACATTAGCTCTAAAGCTAAATTCATGGAAGAAATTTCTGAACAATTTCATATAAAGACTGAAGTTACACATGGGAATAGACTCTCCCCATTACTGTTTAACAATGATTTGGAAAATGCAATTACAGAATGGCGAGAGCAAAAGTTGAGTCAAAATATGCATCGATCAATCAAGTTAGGTAGAAGTAATATTAGAGTAGATTGCCTCGCTTTTGCAGATGATCTGGCAGTTTTTCTAGGGATATCAAGACAGCTCAAAAACAAATTGAAATTCTTAAAGAACTTGCTGAAAAAGTAGAACTACAAATATTATTCAAAGAAAAAGCAAATATATATGGCATAAACAAACATCAACCAATGTTATTGATCAAAAAATATTAAAAAAACATTCTTAATTCATATACTTAAGGGAAATAATACAAGAAAAGGTCTGGAAAAAGCTGTAAACGAAGTTCGCTGTCAAAAAATGACAACTGCATTCAGATTAACACAAAATATTTACAATAAGAAATCGCTTTCTAAATTCCGTAAACTTAGGCATTACAGCACTGTAACCAAACCTGAATGTCTTTATGGAGCAGAAAATATAATTTTAAATAGAAAGAGGGATATTGAACAAATTCAAAAGAAAGAAAGAAATATTATTAGGAAACTATTAGGCCCAAAAATTGGGGATGGAGAAACTTATACGCTGAGAAATACTAAGGAAATATAAGAATATACAGACATACATGGCAACTTGAGAAATGAAGACTTAAATTTTATGGGCACATTGAAAGAATGGCACACACTAGATTGACAAAACAAATAGTTGAATTGTATGAAAACAGAAGTAAGGGCAAAACTGAGCAAATTAAATGTACCACTGCTATTAAGGAGGATCTTAAAGTAGCTGGTATAACCCAGAAAGACGGTACAGATAGGGTAACATTCAGACAAAAGATATTTGATTGAAAATTTGGTCAGAGGGAAATTAGAAAACGGACTGGAAAACCGTGGTCTAATGAAAGACCGCGCGTCCGCTACGGTCGCATGTTTGAATCCTGCCACGGGCAGGGATGTGTGTGATGTCCTTAGGTTAGTTAGGTTTAAGTAGTTCTAAGTTCTAGGGGACTGATGACCTCAGATGTTGAGTGCCATAGTGCTCAGAGCCATTTGAATCTAATGAAAGAAATAGACCAATCTGAAATTTGGACACAAAGGAACGCCAACCATCAAAAGCGAGATTGATGGATTGTACCTCGCGTGGTCCTATTGGACCCTTACGTGAATAATAATAATAGTAATAATAATAAAAGAAATACAAAATAGTGAAAATTAAGTAGTGCGAAACTTACGACACACTGTCAGATACTAATAAAAGGTACAGATTATAACAAATGTAACAAAGAAAGTCACATTTTGCGGAGAAGTTTGGTAGTAAAATAGGAGATAAAAAGGGTGATCAGAAGGTAAAGTTGGAACGAGGTAACATTTTCGGCAAGAAAAAAAAATTTCGAATAAAGTTTGTTTTTGGGTAGAGCATATTGTTTGGTTCGCCCTTCCATTAAGCGATTACAATGGCTTCCAAATGAAGTTAAACTGCGACCGATAACAATGCCATCATATATTCGTCAACGGATTACCATACAAAAATTCGCGCAGAGTGAGTAAAAGTACAAAGGCAGTATTTCTTTCGGGCGGTCAGTCAATAACAGCGCACTGTGGGCGGAAAAGCACACAGTTGTGTCGCGGATTCAAACAAACGCGGCGCGACATGTTTGGCCTGTGGTACCAGATCGGCGGGCGTTTAGCGCGTGCCGTGTCCCGCGGTGCGGCGTGGCGGTGGGACATAAAGGTGTGATTTACGGACGCGTCGGCCGATCGCAAAGCGTGACAGCGACACGGGCCGGTCGGCGCCGCGTTACCGGATAAACGCCGGAACACCAAACTCACTATTACCGGCTCGCTAAAGCAATTACGCTTTGTATGTCACAGAGAGAGGCGCCACACACGGTAGTTTGTATGTGTCAACAACACTTCGCTAGGAAAAACATTCCCGTCATTTACCTGGTGGGCGTCGGTCTAGTTCATTACAAGGAGCACGCTTTATTTTTCCTCCACATTTTCAAAATGTGGAACTGCTTTATCGCAAAGATTCTTCTTCACAAGAAGAACGAACGAGTAGACGATACCGACCTCCTTAGCTTTCGTGTAGGATCGGTAACACGCATTGTGAAGATCGTAGTGTTTTTGTCTGTGTGTGTCTGTGTGAGCGTGTGTGTGTCAGATATGCCTTTACAATCTGCGTATCCTCCCAAATCGCAAAAAGGAATGAAATGCTCGTAGATATCTGCAATGAAAGAAAAACCAATGAAAGAAAAACTTTTTTTTTTGTACAAATCGTTTCACTGTTTCTCAAATTAATCTTCTTTAACATACACTACTGGCCACTAACATTGCTACACCAAGAAGAAATGCAGATGATAAACGGGTATTCATTGGACAAATATATTGTGCTACAAATGACACGCAATTTGGGTGCACAGATCGTGAGAAATCAGTACCCAGAATAACCACCTCTGGCCGTAATAACGGCCTTGATACGCCTGGGCATTGAGTCAAACAGAGCTTGGATGGCGTGTACAGGTACAGCTGCCCATGCAGCTTCAACACGATACCACAGTTCATCAAGAGTAGTTCAAAATGGTTCAAATGGCTCTGAGCACTATGGGACTCAACTGTTGTGGTCATAAGTCCCCTAGAACTTAGAACTACTTAAACTTAACTAACCTAAGGACAGCACACAAACCCAGCCATCACGAGGCAGAGAAAATCCCTGACCCCGCCGGGAATCGAACCCGGGAACCCGGGCGTGGGAAGCGAGAACGCTACCGCACGACCACGAGATGCGGGCCCATCAAGAGTAGTGACTGGCGTACTGTGACAAGCCAGTTGCTCGGCCACCATTGACCAGTTGTTGAGAGATCTGGAGAATGTGCCGGCCAGGGCAGCAGTCGAACATTTTCTGTATCCAGAAAGGCCCGTACAGGACCTGCAACATGTGGTCGTGCATTATCCTGCTGAAATGTAGGGTTTCGCAGGAATCAAATGAAGGGTAGAGCCAAAGGTCGTAACACATCTGAAATGCAGCGTCCACTGTTCAAAGAGCCGTCAATGCGAACAAGAGGTGACCGAGACGTGTATCCAATGGCTCACCATACCATCACGCCGGGTGATACGCCAGTATGGCGATGACGAATACAAGCATCCAATGTGCGTTCACCGCGATGTCGCCAAACACGGGTGCGACCATCATGATGCTGTAAACAGAAACTGGATTCATCTGAAAAAAACAATAGGTTATGCCATTCGTTCACCGAGGTTCGTCGTTGAGTACACCATCGCAGGCGCTCCTGTCTGTGATGCAGCGTCAAGGGTTACTGCAGCCATGGTCTCCGAGCTAATAGTCCATGCTGCTGCACACGTCGTCGAACTGTTCGTGCAGATGGTTGTTGTCTTGCAATCGTCCCCATCTGTTGACTCAGGGATCGAGACGTGGCTGCACCATCCGTTACAGCCATGCGGATAAGATGCCTTTCATCTCGATTGCTGGTGATACGAGGCCGTTGGAATCCAGCACGGCGTTCCGTATTACCCTCCTGAGCCCACCGATTCCATATTCTGCCAACAGTCATTGGATCGCGACCAACGCGAGCAGCAATGTCGCGATACGATAAACCGCAATCGCGATAGGCTACAATCCGACCTTTATCAAAGTCGGAAACGTGACGGTACGCATTTCTCCTTCTTACACGAGGCATCAAAATAACGTTTCACCAGGCAACGCCGGTCAACTGCTGTTTTTGTATGAGAAATCGGTTCGAAACTTTCCTCATGTCAGCACGTTATAGGTGTCGCCAACGGTACCAACCTTGTGTGAATGCTTTGAAAGGCTAATCATTTGCATATCACAGCATCTTCTTTCTCTCGGTTAAATTTGGCGTCTGTAGCACGTTATCTTCGTGGTGTAGCAATTTTAATGGTCAGTAGTGTATATGTACTTCACATATGAAAAAGAGGAATAGGAAGGAAAGTGAATGGGTGAGTGGGAAACTGGAGACTTCTAGTACACAAGTCATTGTGGAAATTCAATGGCACTGTGGAAATTTAGTGGCGAAAGTTGTAAACTTGTGCCGGACCGGGACTCGAATCCGTAGTTACTGCTTGTCTACATCTACATCTGCATCTGCATGGTCACTGTGCAATTCACACTTAAGTGCCTGGCTGAGGGTTCACCGAACCATTTTCATACTACTTCTCTACCATTTCACTCCCGAATGGCGCGTGGGAAAAAGGAACAACTAAATCTTTCCGTTCGAGCTCTGATTTCTCTTATTTTATTATCATGATCAATTCTCTCTACGTAGGGGGTGTCAAAAAAAATATTTTCGCATTCGGAAGAGAAAGTTGGTGACTGAAATTTCGTAAATAGATCTCGCCGCAATGAAAACCGCCTTTGTTTCAGTGACTGCTACCATAACTCTTTTATCATTTTAAGTGACACTCTCACCCTATTGCGCAATAACACGAAACGAACTGCCCTTTTTTGCACTTTTTCGATGTCCTCCTTCAATCCTACCTGGTAAAGATCACATACCGCGCAGCAATATTAGAGCAGAGGACGGATATGTGTGCCGGCCGGGGTGGTCTCGCGGTTCTAGGCGCGCAGTCCGGCACCGTGCGACTGCTACGGTCGCAGGTTCGAATCCTGCCTCGGGCATGGATGTGTGTGATGTCCTTAGGTTAGTTAGGTTTAAGTAGTTCTAAGTTCTACGGGACTAATGACCACAGTAGTTGAGTCCTATAATGCTCAGAGCCATTTGAACCACGGATATGTGTAATGTAGGCTGTCTCTTCAGTGGGTTTGTCGCATCTTCTAACTGTTCTGCCAACAAAGCGCAGTCTTTGTTTCGCCTTCCCAAGAATATTATCTATGTGTTCTTTCCAATTTAAGTTCTTCGTAATTGTAATTCCTAGGTATTTAGTCGAATTGACAGCCCTTAGATGTGTGCGATTTATAGTATACCCAAAATTTATCGGATTTCTTTTAGTACCCATGTGGATGACATTGCACTTTTCTTTGTTTAGTGCCAATTGCCACTTTTCGCACCATACAGAAATTCTCTCTAGATCATTTTATAATTGGAATTGATCGTCTGATGATTTTACTAGACGGTAAATTACAACGTCATCTGCAAACAATCTAAGAGGGCTGCTCAGATTATCACCTAGATCATTTATGAAGATCAGGAACAGCAGAGGGCCTATGACACGCCCTTGCGGAACGCCAGATATCACTTCTACTTGATGTTTTACCGTCTACCACTACAAACTGTGACCTCTCTAAGAGGAAATCACGAATCCAGTCACACAACTGAGACGATACTCCATATGCACGTTAAATTACTAATTTTGCATAGCTCTCCTATTTCACAGAAAGAAAACAGAAGTAAGTTGTAAATTATCAGTGTGCCCGCATCTCGTGGTCGTGCGGTAGCGTTCTCGCTTCGCATGCCCGGGTTTCCGGGTTCGATTCCCGGCGGGGTCAGGGATTTTCTCTGCCTCGTGATGGCTGGGTGTTGTGTGTGATGTCCTTAGGTTAGTTAGGTTTAAGTAGTTCTAAGTTCTAGGGGACTGATGACCATAGATGTTAAGTCCCATAGTGCTCAGAGCCATTTGACCCATTTTTTTAAATTATCAGTGGTGTCTCTGGTAACGTCAAAGTGTCCATTTTTAACGAAGAAACGTTTGTCCCAAGTAATAGGTCTCTGATTTCCACTACTGCTTGCTCATGTAACATTGTCTCCCTCTCTTCTCAACTACTATTTTCCTTTCATGTGCTTTGACTCTTACAACGGCAGTCTGGTTTCTGTACACGTTGTAGTTAACCTTTCGCTTCCCGCTTGTATCTCTGCTATCTTCAACATTTCAAAGAATATATTACATTCAGCATTTTCAAAGCAATTCTCTGAATCTACAGACCGTTTGCTCTACTATTTAAGATAATAATTCGAGTCAGTACGGCCTTTTGTACGAGGGCTGTTTTCTAAGTAAGGGCCGTTCGCGCGTATAGTCCCGTAGTTCGCGCGGACGCCGCAACAAGCCACCGCACCACTTGCCGGCATCCTTCCCGTTCACACTGATGCAAGTTGCAGCTCTGTAGCTGACGTGCACGCATCGCTGTGCTACTTTATAATGTTTACGATTATTTAATCGCCCGCCGCGTGTGAGATACGGTCAGTGATACGTTTTTTGACCGCGAGAAGCCTATCAGCTGCAGAAATTCATCGTCATTTAACAGAAGTTTATGGCTTGAATGCAATGAGTGAAGGTAAAGTGCGTCAATGGGTTCGAGAGTTTAAAAATGGCCGTCCAAACGTCCATGACGAAGAACGCTCAGGCCGGCCCTCTGTGATCACTGATGATTTGGTGGCTGCAGTCGAAACAAAGATTCGTTAGAAGATTCACAATTTCCACTCTTTTTTTGGAATTTCCACAAGTTTCTAGATCGGTTTTGTACAAAATTGTGTCTGAAAACCTAAACTTTAAGAAACTATGTTCTCGGTGGGTACCCAGACTCCTCACAGAGGACCACAAAGGGAAGAGAGCAGGCCGCGGTGGTCTCGCGGTTCTAGGCGCGCAGTCCGGAACCGTGCGACTGCTACGGTCGCAGGTTCGACTCCTGCCTCGGGCATGGATGTGTGTGATGTCCTTCGGTTAGTTAGGTTTAAGTAGTTCTAAGTTCTAGGGGACTGATAACCACAGCAGTTGAGTCCCATAGTGCTCAGAGCCATTTGAACCATTTTTTGAAAGGGAAGAGATTTGCCACTTCACTGGACTTTTTGATTCGTTACGAGGAAGAAGGGAATGACATGTTGAGTCAAATTGTCACTGGAGATGAAACATGGGTATCCCATATCACTCCCGAAATCAAGCGACAATCGATGGAATGGCGACACACAACCTCACCCGTCAAGGTCAAAGCCAAACAGACGCTGTCAAAGCGCAAGATTATGGCAACTGTGTTCTGGGACCGGCGCGGTGTTTTGTTAGTGGACTTTATGCCGCGAGGAACGACAATCAACTCAGATGCCTACTGTGCAACTCGAAAGAAGCTCCGCAGAGCAATTCAAAACAAAAGGCGCGGCATGCTGACAAAAGGAGTTTTGCTCCTGCACGATAACGCTAGGCCTCACACCTCTCAAAAGACTCGGGATTTGATTGATTCTTTTGGTTGGGAAGTTTTGGACCATGCGCCATACAGCCCCGACCTTGCTCCTAGCGATTTTCACCTTTTCCGGTACCTGAAACACAATATAGGCGGGCAGCGCTTCAATGACGACGATGAAGTGAAAGCGGCCGTGAACTCTTGGCTGTCGGAGCAGGCGGCCGAATTCTTTGAAGAGGGAATTAAAAACTTAGTTGTACGGTATGACAAGTGCTTAAATAAACAAGGCAACTATGTAGAAAAATAGGTAAAAGTGTGTAGAATATCAGAAAATAAAAGTTTTTTACAAAAGTATTTGTATATTTTTTAAAAAATAAAAACGGCCCTTACTTGAAAAACAACCCTCGTAAATTTCCAACTTATCGCACGCTGAAATGCGGAGTCCCCTGTCCATTTACCCCCGACTCGCAAATGATTGACTCCCCTACGAGTTCGGACGATATTAATGCATCCGCACTGAAGCATATATCATGGAGCCGTCATCCTGTCATACACACACACACATATATAAACGGACGTCTCCGACAGAACAGACACAAAGTGGTACATATGTACACGAAAATGTTGCAGGTCGAACACAGGAAGAAGGTAGATCTGGAAACCATCGGTACAACAGTTGTCAATTGCCGTAGCTGTATTGGAAAAGTACCAGAGCTCCAAGCGCTATGAGACAGCACCTATATTCAAATCGTTATAGGCAGAGAGAGCTCGATAATGCCGGAGATGAGTTCAGCCGAAATTTTTACGAAGGATCTAACGGTGTTCACAAAATATAGGCTAAACATATTGGCGGTGGCGTGTTTGTTGCTGTTACAAGTAGATTATCTCGTAGCGAAACTGAAGTTGGATTCAGGTCATTGTTGGCAACCGGAATAAAATAATAGTTGGATCATTTTACCGAACTTACAACTCAGATGATACAGTTGCTGAAAGGTTCAAAGTAAACTTGAGTTTAATTTCAAACATGTACCCGACTCACACCATTATAGTTGGTGGCGACTTTTATTTACCCTCCACATTTTGACGTCAATACATGTTTAAATGCGGAGGTACGCATAAAACATCATCCAAAATTGTGGTAAAAGCTCTGGAAACTATTTCGAGCAGTTACTTCATGGGCCCATGCGACAAGTAAATGATTGTAAAAACACACCTGATCTCTTAGCAACAAATAATCCTGAGCTAATAGCGAGCATCAAAACGGATACAAGGTTGTAGTAGCGAGACTGAATACCGTAACTCCCAAATGCTCCAAATATAAACGAAACATTTACCTATTCAAAAAAGCAGATAACAATTCTCTTAAGAGAATTAACAATGGACCGGTAAGTGGATACCAGATGTAGCTTCAAATCAAAGAAATAGTATCGACAGCAATTGCGAAATTTATACCAAATACATTAACAAACGACGGAGCTGATCCCCCGTGGTACACAAAATGGTCAGAGTACTGTTGCAGATGCAGCGAAAAAAGCATGTCAAATTTAAACGGCGAAGAAATCGTTCGTACGCTACTTCATCGACAAGTTTCAGGTAAACTGTGCTGAAGACGATCGAAAGATGTATACCGAGAAGTTCCTGTGCATCGCCGTGCATTACTTCACGCAGGAACCGCTCTCCGTCGTATGCGTTAGGTCGTGCGTAATGCGCATCGAACGTTACTTTAATCATGGCCTTTCTGTAACAAAGCACCATCGTCGTTCGAAGTGATCTGTTTACACTGCAATACCACTACCCGCGGGAGTAAACAACGGCCCGCTGGTGGAGCGCCGCACAGAGCCCCGAACACGTATGCTTCACAACACGGCTGAGAGCCGACTGCCACTAGACAACGAGTAAAAACTTCCTGCGGACACTTCGACATCCTGCATGTTGCCGCGTTATGCAGATGGCCAGACTTAGAATTCTGGGTGTCGGCAAACTTTGTGTGTTCAGAGGTCTACATTACATTACTTTCATCGCAATAACAAGCGACCGTGAGAGTTTTCAAGTATCCAATGTAAACGCTTAAAGGAGATACAGTTTCCGAAGCACTGGTGTGCTTGTCATTCCTACAATTGGCTATAAACGTAAGAAAACTGGTGAAAACCTGATTGATATTCTTCGTCAACACAGCACTAACAATAGATGTGAATAAGTATAATGCTGCACTATGAATGGATTGATAATATAAGGCAACTATAACAGGTAACTAATAGCACGTAACTAATTTAGTGCCTACTGTATTAATTTCATCATGTACAGTACCAGAAACTAGTAGTGCTAATGTTCATATCTCCGAGAAACATAGGCTAAAATATCATTAGTTACATTATACTGCTGTCTGTTAAGATTTCAACTCCTGTAAATATACCAATACACGAATGTTTACTTATCGTACGTATACCTGACAGTGGGAAGGTTACATGATCCAGATTGTGGGTGATTTGGGGCTTTACAGTGTGCGAAATTTAGCTTTAACATTAGGAACTTCTGGCAGAAACAGTGGCTTTAATTTAGATGGATGTAGAGTAAAAACTAGCTTCTAAGAGGGATACTGGTACTTCATTCCATGCCAATTCAGAAGTATGCCAGAGTTCGTCACCCGTAGCATCCGGCGAGCGGTGGCATGCAGGTCTCTCGGCAGCGCTGGAGAATCTGATCCTGATCAAAATGCGAACAATTGTTGTATCGAGGTAGAGCAGTACAGCATTGGCAATCTCAGGTCTTGCGTTATTTTGCTGGAAGATAATGTCTCTGAGACCTCCGAGATAGTGCTTAGCAGCTGACCTTAAAACTTCACAATTTTAACGGTGCCGTACAGATTACTGGCTGCCCATACCAGAAATGGCCACGTTGTGCACTCACTGGCGCTCCATACAATCAGTATAGGATCTAGGTCTGTATGAGGATGACGAATGCAGTCAGGAAGCTTTCGTTCTTTTCGAAGCCTCCAGAAGCAGACATGTATGTCCATCGCGATGCTCTACGCAGACCCGAACTCAGCTTAAAACACAAAGCTTTGCCACTTGTGTCCGTTTTTGGCGTTTCTTGCAACATTGGGCGCGCTCTTGGTTCAAATGGCTCTGACCACTATGTGACTTAACTTCTGAGGTCATCAGTCCCCTAGAACTTAGAACCAATTAAACCTAACCAACCTAAGGACATCACACACATCCTTGCCCGAGAAAGTATTCGAACCTGCGACCGTAGCAGTCGCGCGGTTCCAGACTGTAGCGCCTAGAACCGCTCGGCCACCCCGGCCGGCGGGCATGCTCTCTGATGCCACGTCAACAGACGCCTTGACCACGGACACTCTACAGAGAGTATGATGTTTCAGACGTCATTGCACTGTCTGTGTGGATACCAGTGTCGCTGCAAACGAGTTAGACGGCCGGAGTGGCCGTGCGGTTCTAGGCGCTACAGTCTGGAACGGAGCGACCGCTATTGTCGCAGATTCGAATCCTGCCTCGGGTATGGATGTGTGTGATGTCCTTAGGTTAGTTAGGTTCAATTAGTTCCAAGTTCTGGACGACTGACGACCTCAGTAGTTAAGTCGCATAGTGCTCAGAGCCATTTGAAACTTTTTTTGCAAACGAGTTCGTTTCCTAAATCAAGGCAGGGAACATGTCTGTCGTCACAGGTTCTAGTTGCGTGGGGTTGTTGAGTTCCTGAATAGCACAGTGTATGGCCTACCTGAACTAATTGATTTCAAATTCACATGACCGTTGTGAGATCCTGATCGACGGGAACACAATTTTCGTGGAATGATAATCTGCAGTCTCCATAGATCATCATCCTACAGCTGGCTAATTCCAATGCACACTGCTACACATCCCTCCTCCTACACGCGGCATAACACAATCTTCTGGAAGATTTTCATATTCTCTCGGTCGCAACATGCAAACTACACTCATGTTCATAAATTAAGGTATGCTGATACATGAAGAAACGACGCTATGGTGGGCGGTTTGCAGGTTTAAATCACCTCGGGGTATGACCATGCGGTGCATTTGACCCGCGGTCGTCACACTGTGGCGCTGGCAGCAGTTCACATACGCAGAGGTGCATTAGTGCATGTCAGAGAACGGTGCGCGAGTAAGTGTGCAGATGTTTTCAGACGTTCTAATGGTGACTGTGTGTTGAAAACGGCTCAAAGAACACATACTGATGACGTTATGACGGGTAGAATATTAGGGCGACTGGAGGCTGGTCAAACACAGCAGGTCATAGCATGGGCCACCCGTGTGGCACAAAGTGTGATCTCACGATTATGGCAACGATTCTAGCAGACAGGAAACGTGTTCAGGCGCTACAGTACGGGATGTCCACAGTGCACAACATTACAGGAAGACCGATATCTCACCATGAGTGCCCGCAGATGGCCACGGAGTACTGCAGGTACCTGTGCTCTGGACCTTACCGCAGGCACTGGAACATTTGTCTCCAGTCACACATTCTACAGACGACTGAACAGACATTGTTCATTCGACCGGAGATCTGCAAGGTGCATTCCACTGAACCCTGGTCACAGGAGAGCCTGTAAAGCCTGGTGTCAAGAACACAGTACATGGTCATTGGAACAGTGTTCTCAGGTTATGTTCATGGACGAGTCCAGGTATAGCCTGAACAGTTATTCTCGCCGGGTTTTCATCTGGCGTAAACCAGGTCCCAGATACCAACCCCTTAATGTCCTTGAAAGGGGCCTATGTGGAGGTCGTGGTTTGATGGTGTGAGGTGGGATTATGATTGTTGCACGTACACCCCTGCATGGCTTTGACAGAGGAACTGTAACAGGTCTGGTGTGTCAGGACCTAATTTTGCACCAGTATGTCCGCCTTTTCAGGTGTGCAGTGGGTCCCACCTTCCTCCGCATGGATGATAACGTACGGCCCCACCGAGCTGCCATCGTGGAGAAGTACCTTGAAACAGAAGATATCAGGCGAATGGAGTGGCCTGCCTGTTCTCCAGACCTAAACCCCATCGAGCACCTCTGGGATGTTCTCGTCGACGTATCGCTGGAAGTCTTCAAACCCCCACGAAACTTCAGGAGCTCCGACAGGCACTGGAGAAAGAATGGGAGGCTATACCCCAGCAGCTGCTCGACTACCTGATCCAGAGTATGCCATCTACATCCAGCCTAATACCCAATAATATATAGACACAACCCTTTAACCGTTGTTCTTCAGAATTAGAACACTCTGAGAGCAAACTGCAGCAGGAGGGAAATTGGTATGATGTCTTTACTGTGGCTGGATATGCAAAGGATTACCATTTTGTCGCTGCAGTACAAAACAGACCGTGTTAACCCCGTCTATATTCCACGGGCAGGTTGACTCTACTGTTGTGCGGCCTGTCTACATGTGCATGGTGATCATATTGCATATTGATGTCGGGGTACATGCGCAGGAAACAGTGGCGTTTTGTAGCACATATGTTTCGGGACAGTTTTCTCAACTTATCAGCAATACCGCAGGCTTACGGATGTGTCTCGTGTGTGTTCCCTATGTACCTATGCTATTAGCACCAGTTTTGTGTAGTGCCACGTTGTGTGGCAACACATTCTGCAATTATACTTAATTTATGAGCATGAGTGTGTTAGTCCTACAGAAAAAATGAACATGGGTCTTTTTGTAGGAAATGCAGATAAATTTTGTACTGGGGCACGCTTTCGCTTCAGACCATTGTTTTCGCATTATTCACGAAAACCGTGTTTGAAGGACACTTTTGTGCATTTTTATTGAATAATTCGAAAAACTACAGCCTCTACTGAAAACGATTTCCGCTACAAAATTTAACGACATTAAATTTCCTACAAAAGAGTCAAGTTCATTTTTCTGTAAGACTAACAGTTTGCACGTAGTGTGAGAGAGAATAAGACGATTTACACTTGGAATTTGAACGTTTTGCGGGTTGCATAAAATCCATCGCTAATGGCAGTAGAGTCACCCTGCCCGTGGAATATAGAAGGCGTTACCTCGGTCTGTTTTGTACTGCAGCGACAAAATGGTAATCCTTAGCATATCCAGCCACAGTAAAGACATCATACCAATTTCCCTTCTGCTGCATTTTGCTCTAAGAGTGTTCTAATTCTGAAGAACGACGGCTAAAGGGTTGTGTCTATATATTCTTGGGTATTAGGCTACATGTAGATGGTCCCAATCTTAATCTGTCACTTATATAGGATCCCGTAATGTCCTTTAATTATCATCACGGTACCCAGTTTAATACTACTCAGCAGTTCAAATTTATAACCTATTCATAGAGCCTACAGTTTCGGTACAAATTGTTATCTTATTATATAAAACTTTTATGGGTATACATTTTTCAGTTCCGAATACTCAAGAAATATTTCACTTTGAGCACAACGAGGGCAAAAAAACCCATTTCTTTGATTTAAACATTTCCTGTCGTCAAGCATTTTTTTCTTCCCCGTTTTACAGCTCCCTAAATTGAACGTGGATGACAGTGCAGTTTCCCCAGTTGCTTTGTTTGTATCTTCCTGAACAGATTTAGCTGGTGTTGTAAGATAAACGTCCTGGTCCTGCGTGGTTACAGCAAAGTAAAGTGGAAGAATACGAGGGGAAGATGAGCGTTGTTGTTGCTGCTCATAACCTGGCGAGGGAACAGCCCAGAACAACCCACGGGGGGAAATGGCGCCGTGTAATCTTTCCCTGTGGACGTCCTCTCGAGGGGAACACGCGCGTGTTATTGCCCTTTCACACGGCAGCTTGTTCGCTATGTTGGGTCTGAGGGGGAAGGCGCCGCTTTCATCTTCGGGAGTCCACTTGAAGGAGATGAGTCTTTAGTGTTTGTATACAAAATAATAAGCGTTTCCTGTAGGTGCCCAGTTGATGTCTCTTCCAGGATAGCCTACTTCAAACTTCTCGAGGATTCAATGAATTAGAGTCGATAAATGTAGATATATTACCTCTCGCATAGTAAACATCTTTTTTTTTCCTCGCCTTTGTGCATTTCATCAGATGTCTGATGTCTGATGACTCCAAAGTCAACAGGACTACATTGTCTCCAAACTTAGGCAGCAAGAGACTTTTGATAATAATTAGAAATGGATACATCGTTGGAGTATCTAGAAGAGGCGTGCAATACGATACTGAAACTAGAGTTCCACTAATCAAGCCGGTGTCATGCTCTCAGTTATCAGTTCAACAGACTAGAAATTTCCACAATGAATTTTCTCTGTGCCGTGGAGTGGGTGCTGATCTGAATCTCCGGTGCAGACTAAAACTGTGTTTCGGATAGGGACTCGATCCTTTGCCTTTCGGGACATGTGCTCTACCGACTGAGATATATCACGTATTGTTCTCAGAAACTTATTTCCACCACTACCCTGTCTCGTACCTTCACAATAGTTTTCCTGCCTATCTTTAAGTCTAGCACTCCTGGAAGAAAGTATATTTCAGTGATTTTAGTGGATTTAATGTTTATTTCAGCATCATCTTGTATGCGTAAATCAACTGAACACACACTGGTACTCAATAGTTGTTTCACTGTTCGCATGTGTATTCAGTAGCAGTGCTTTAAGCAACATACAACTGGCGTTAGATGTAATGAATAATAGGACTAAACCAGCACTTAACAGCAACAAAATTATTTATGACTCACCACTCACGCTATTTAAAATACGTATAACGCATCTAGGTAGCACGTCAACGAGAAATATTTCTTGAGTACAAAATCAGCTGATTTTGAGTAACCACGATGAGCACTAGACGATGATATTACATGTTACTTTCGTAATAAGATACTGGTTCCGATTATGATGAGTCATTATGGTCGTAACTGGCGAATACTCATAAATACACAGAAAAAAATAAAGAAAAACACGCACACCAACGTTTTCATGTCATTACACTCGCTCGGTTAACTTCCATTAGCTTACAGTGAATTGCTGTTGGGATTGTTCTCTTTAAAAGTTCACTGCAGTTTAGAAGCCGACTACGTATCCATCAACACCACCCCCCTGAAACTGAATTCTGAAGCGTCACGTCACGGCTGCCTCCATTTACCGGCGCCGCGTGAGAGATTTTGCTGTCACTTCTATCTGCACACACAGTTGAATTCGGTGGTGTGTTTGCAGACAAATTAATGCTCTTCTTACATTATTTATTGAACCACAGTATAATTCATTCTGCATTTGAGTGACACATATTAGCCAAGACAAAGCGCATTTTTATGTTTGTTTTTCCTGCCTGACAGTTCACATACGTATTTTTAAAACAATTAACGACATTTACTCTTGTTGTCAGCCCCATGACTCGAGACTTGCGTGCCTCAGCGATACAGATAGCCGTACCGTAGGTGTAATCACAACGGAGAGGCATATTTTGAGAGGACAGACAAACGTGTGAACGTGTGCTTCCTGAAGAGAGGCAATAACCTCTTCAGTAGTTGCAGGGAGAAAAGTCTGGATGACTGACTGATCTGGCCTTGTAACACAAACAAAACGACCTTGCTGTGCTGGAACTGCGAACGGCTGAAAATAAGGAGAAACTATAGTCGTAATTTTTCCCGAGGGCATGTAGCTTTACTGTATGGTTAAATGATGATGGCACCCTCTTGGGTAAAATATTCCGGACGTAAAGTAGCCCCCCATTCGGATCTGCGAGTGGGGACTACTAACGAGGACGTCGTTATCAGGAGAAACAAAACTGGCGTTCTCCGGATCGTAGATGGAATGCCCTTAATCGGGTAGGTATTTTAGAAAATTTAAAAAGGGAAATGGATAGGTTGAAGTCAGATATAGTGGAAATTAGTCAAGTACGTTGGCAGGAGAAACAGGACTTCTAGTAAGGTGAATACAGGGGTATAAATACAAAATCAAACTGGGGAAATGCAGGAGAAGGTTTAATAATGAGTAAAAAATAGGAAAGTTTATGAGTCACTATGAACAGCACAGTGAACGCATTATTGCAGCAAGACAGGCACGAAGCCACACCCACCACAGCAGTACAAGTTTAAATGGCAGCTAGCTCCACAGATGAGGAGGAGATTAAGTAAATGTATGATGAGATAAAAGAAATTGTTCAGATAGCTAAGGGAGACGAAAATTTAATACTCATCGGGGACTAGGATTCGGTCGTAGGGAAAGGACGAGAAGGAAAAGTTGTAGGTGAATATGGACTGAGGGAAAGGAATGAAAGAGGAAGCCGCCTGGTGGAATTTCGCACAGAGCTTAATTTAGTCATAGCTAACACTTGGTTTAAAATTCCGGAATGAAGGAAGTACACGTGGTAGAGATCTGGAGACACCGCAAGGTCTTAGGTTGATTATATAATGCTTAGACAAATGGGATATTGTACTGTGTCATATTTGACGTTCATTAAAACACGTTGTTAACGTCCACAAATCTGCTACGTCACGTGAGTTACAGGGAAGACATACGAAGGGTTTTAATGTAATCATGTTGTAATTGTTGCCTAAGCATTTTTGTATATATGTTGTAGATATCTAGATCGACAAACGGCTGCAAAACCCATTATCTCTGCAGCGAAGCAGAGATTGTGCAGCGGCGAAGGCGGAGGCCGGAAATAGTCCACCAACGCAGATATCTGGCAGCTATAAGACGCCGCTAGAGCTATTTTCTAAAATGTGAACGTAATTGTGAAGTCTAATAAATCGTTGTATTTTGTCTGTAATATGGTCCGCGGAGTTCTTGACATTGTCAGACAGTTAGTTTTGCCAACAGGACGCAGCAGATCGTCCGACGAGAGACAACATTACTAACAGCTTGCCTGGATCAATACGTCTAACTGCTGAGAGAGGTCGCAGTTATCTCGTTTCGAAATTTGTACGTTTTAGAAATTTAGTAGTGAGGTCCGCATGCTAGAATTTGATTAATTACGCTACGAATGAAGTCTCGTGGATTAGGGAGTTCGCCTATTTGAATTAGGAGCTGGTGTAGTAAGCTGTGTGATTGTGCGGCTGGATAATTCTAGTGGAAGTTAGTTTATTTGGACTTTTGAGGTCCTACATTTCCATGGAAGGATGTCAGCGAATATGCTGACCAACTCTGGAGTGATAGAATTCGCGCTTATTTGATGGTTGTTGGTTGTAGGATTACTGTGGTTTCCGAGCGGAGGTCTCGATGTAATTTATATTTTGTTTGGCAGTCGCCAACGACTCATAGATTGGGAACTGTATCTTCCTTTGCTATTGCACGCAGTGTATTTTATGAAGTCTGCGATATGTCCTAACATGGAAAGTAAAGGAATCGAAGGTCAGAAACGTTGGAACCATATTATGAGCACCGTGTAACAATTTTGACTATTGAAGGGATCTGTGACGAGTGACTTTCGTAATTTGATTGAAGTAGTAGGACTGCGTAGCCAGAAGTGGTTGAACTTTGAATTACAATTCAACTGCAGTGACAGGCCTTTTTTTTTCGATTCCGTTCTAGGGGGCATTGCTTTCTTCCTGTCACTCGACCACAAGTGTGTTGAGAAAGCGTATTGAGAATTGGCATTTACCAGTAAATTATAAAATACGTGAACCCAAATTGGCTAAAGGAAGTAAAACTAAAAAATTCGTCCTCTAATTTCGTAGTGTGAGTGTAAGCGGTTTGCATACAAGAAACTATTTGCGAGTGCGTCTGACGTATAACAGTATTTGTTGTTCTTTGTGTCACGTCATGCGAACTCACGTTAATGAAATGGATAACCACTTGAAAATTAGTAAAAAAGATCATGAAACTTCCTGGAAGATTAAAACTGTGTGCCCGACCGAGACTCGAACTCGGGACCTTTGCCTTTCGCGGGCAAGTGCTCTACCAACTGAGCTACCGAAGCACGACTCACGCCCGGTACTCCCAGCTTCACTTCTGCCAGTATCTCGTCTACTACCTTCCAAACTTTACAGAAGCTCTCCTGCGAACCTTGCAGAACTAGCACTCCTGAAAGAAAGGATATTGCGGAGACACGGCTTAGCCACAGCCTGGGGGATGTTTCCAGAATGGGAATCTCGGTCGGGCACACAGTTTTAATCTGCCAGGAAGTTTCATATCAGCGCATACTCCGCTGCAGAGTAAAAATCTCATTCTGGAAACATCCCCCAGGCTGTGGCTAAGCCGTGTCTCCGCAATATCCTTTCTTTCAGGAGTGCTAGTTCTGCAAGGTTCGCAGGATAGCTTCTGTAAAGTTTGGAAGGTAGGAGACGGGGTACTGGCAGAAGTAAAGCTGTGAGTACCGGGCGTGAGTCGTGCTTCGGTAGCTCAGATGGTAGAGCACTTGCCCGCGAAAGGCAAAGGTCCTGAGTTCGAGTCTCGGTCGGGCACACGGTTTTAATCTGCCAGGAAGTTTCATATCAGCGCACACTCCGCTGCAGAGTGAAAATCTCATTCTAAAAAAGATCATGTTTAACTGCAAGTAACTCCAAACTGGAGGTGAAAAAATAAAGTTAAATAAGAAATATCGTTAATATTTAAGTGCTAAGAATTCCAGACCAAAGAAGCTATTTACACAGTAGTAGTATCTGAGTGTGAAAGTTTATTTTATCCTTGAGTCAACAAAATAAAAGACAAATTTTTACGCAAAATACGAAGACTCGAGGAATAATTACATACAAAAGATACTAAAGCAGTTTACTTTGAATCATTTTAAAAAGGGTGTCAATGTATTCTGCAATCAGTAGTAGCATATGAAAATATACCGACAGTCCTTTAACATTTTGCCGGAGTAATTAAACTGAATTACGTCGTATTACCGTAGTGTGAAGGTACGACTTTGCATTAGTTACAGTGGTACGTGTACCTTTGAAGGTGGTAATACTGATACCTTGTGTTTACACGTAAACCGTGGGTGAGAGTGATGTTATTGACTCTTCAAGTCATTGTCACTCGCTAGAGTCTAACCGAGTTTAGGAATAATAGTTATAGTTATCTGAGCTAAGCTAATCTCAGAACGGTTCAATTTTGCTACGTACTGGACATTGCGAAAGTGGTTGGATGAGATTGCGCACAGCGTATCAAAATTATTTTGATTTTGCTATGTATGTGGATGACCAATAATAGCACGACGAGTGTCATTCTTGTAATCTGGTGACGTACAGTTACAGTGAAAGCTATTCTAGTTAGCGAGATAACGTTTGACGCAGCGCAGACGACATCGTACACGTACCGAACTGAACTCTGACATAGTTCAATGTGACCTAGATAAACTGAAAGAACCAGAGTTTGTGTTCCAGACGGAGCATCAGGCAACGATTTAAAATAGCAGGAGAAAGTAATAAAGTAGAAAAAAGAGTGGGTAGCTTTAAGAGATGAAATAGTTAAGGGAGCGAAGAATCCAGTAGGTAAAAAGACGAGGGCTAGTAGTAATCCTTGGGTAACGCAACAGATAATGACCTTAATTAATGAAACGAGAAAACATAACCGGGCGGTAAATGAAGCAGGTGAAAGGGAATACACAGGAATGACATTGACAGAAAGTGCATAACTGCTAAGCACTAATACTTGGAGGACAAACTTGTGGATTTAGAAGCATATATCACTGGCGGAAAGATAATGCCACCTACAGAAAAATTAAAGAGACGTTTGGAGACAAGAGAACCACCTGTATGAATATCAGCAACTCAGATGAAAAGCCAGTGCTAACCAAAAGAGGGAAAGCAAAAAGGTGGAAAAGTAATGGAGGGTCTGTACAAGCGATATGTACTTGAGGGCAATATCATGAAAGACGACGTAGATGAAAATGAGATGGGAGATACGATACGGAGTGAGGAATTTTACAGAGCGCTGAAAGACTTAATTCGTAACAAGGCCACAGGAGTAGACAACATTCCGTTAAAACTACTGAAAGCCTTCGGAGAGCAAGCCATGACAAAACTTCCATATGGAGAGCAATATGTACATGGAAATGAAGTCCTACGTTTCTTGACAGAGTGTAGGGGAACAATGCGGGAGACCCGCACCGCCGCACTAGGTTCTTTGCCGTTGCCTTCCTCCGACCGTAATGGGGATGAATGACGATGATATAGACGACACAAAACACGTAGTCATCTCGGAGAAGGTGAAAAATCCCTGACCCCTCTGGGAATCGAACCCGGGACCCCGTGCTAGGGAAGCGAGACAGCCGAAAACCAAGAAGATATCACAATTCCAACTCCAAAGAAAGCAGGTTCTGACAGGTGTGAAACTACCGTACTGTCAGTTTAACACGTGACGGTTGCAAAATACTAACACGAATTCATTACAGAAGTATTGAAAAACTGGTAGAAGAGGACCTCTGGGAAGATCAGTTTGGATTCCGGAGATATGTAGAAATGCGCAAGGAAATACTGACCATACGATTTCTCATACAAGACAGGTTAAGGAAAGGCAAACCTATGTTAATAGCATTTTTAGACTTAGAGAAAGCCTTTGACAATGTTGAGTGCAATACTCTATTTGAAATTGTTAAGGTGTCAGGAGTAAAATACAAGGTGCGGAAGGATATTTACAACTTATACAGGAACCAGAGGACAGTTATAAAAGTCGAACGACATGAAAGGGAAGCAGTGGTTGAAAAGGGAGTGAGACGGGGTTGTAGCCTGTACTCGATGTTATTAAATATGGATACTGAACAAGCAGTAAAGGAAACAAAAGAAAAATTTGGACCGGGAATTGAAGTCCAGGCAGAAGAAATAAAAATTTTGAGGTTTGCCGATGACATTGTAATTCTGTCAGAGGCAACAAAGGACCTGGAAGAGCAGCTGAACGGAATGGAAAGTGTCTTGAAACGAGGATATAAGATGAACATCAACAAAAGCAAACGAGGATGATGGAATGTATTAAATCGGGGGATGATGAGGAAATTAGAGTAGGAAATGAGGCACTTAAAATTAGTAGATGAGTTTTGTTATTTTGGCAGCAAAATAACTGATGATAGTGGAAGTAGAGAGGATATAAAATGTAGACTGGCGATGGCAAGAGGAGCGTTTCTGAAGAAGAGAAATTTGTTAATATCGAGTATAGATTTCAGTGTCAGAAATATTTTCTGAAAGTATTTGTATGGAGTGTAGTAGCAATGTATTGAAGTGAAACACGGACGACAAACAGTTAAGACAAAAAGAGAATAGAAGCTTTTGAAATGTGGTAAACAGAAGAATGCTGAAGATTAGATGCGTAGATCACGTAATTAATGAGGAGGTACTGAATAGACTGTGGAAGAAAACAAATTTGTGGCACAACCTGATTAGAAGAAGGAATCGGTTGGTAAGATACATTCTGAAACATCAAGGGATCACCACTTTAGTACTGGAGGGAAGCGCGGTAGGTAAAAACCGTAGAGGGAGACCAAGACATGAATGCAGTAAGCAGATTCAGAAGGATGTAACTTGCAGTAGTTACTCGGAGATGAAGAGGCTTGCACAGGATACAGTAGCAGGGAGAGCAGCACCAAACCATAAAGTACCAAACCGTGAGTTATTTTCTGAATCTTCTACTCTTCCTTTTCTTGCATCAGCTGCTCATATATTCTTATACTATACACAGTAATCTATTGCTGAGGATCTTCATGGGAGTCTAGATATATGACTACTGAAATTTAGTAAGTGACTGTCACATGTGAGTTATCGAAAGGTTTATCCTGTGATATATTCTTGTCTTCATAAAGTTGGTTAACAGATGTATAACAGCTTGGTGAAAACGATCTAGCCTTGGCGGCATGGTCTGTTGTGCTTAGCAGCCTCAGCATTGTCGTATTCTCGAAGGTGGGGGTATTGTTGCTTGTACAATGTACTCTGTTGAACTTCGAATCTTGGTCGTACCAGCGTCACATGGTTCAAGTTTGTGGGCCTCAGAGTTCTAGGAAGACAGGCGACTGAAGGAGAAACGTGAGTTTCCGGTACTAAAGTGTCCCCGCTTCTGTACGACGCTCGCTCTTACAAACCTCAGCGCTTCCTGCTGCGGCAGCCAGCGACTCTCCTGTACACCTGTAGGAGCGGCGAGCCGATTTTGCGCCGACAGACTTCTCGCCCTGCCTCGGAAATGAAAGGAGCGCTGCCCCTCCTCCACTCACGCAGAGTGTGGGGTGGCAAGGGGGGGGGGGCGGGTTCTGGGATGGGAGATTTCTGTATTAGCGGCAGCGGGGCTGGGGCGGCGCGCTGGCGGCGATATTGATGGGCGCTTGCAAATCCCTCGCCTTTCAGATCCACAGCCGCCTCCTCAAAGACGGCGAAAATGCTTTCCAGCAGCCCTCGAAACAGCGTTCTCACACAGCAGGAGCAAAAGAACTAAAACGAGAAAACTCTTTAAGAGCAGAGTGCGTATTCATGGCCATCCTTAAATTTTTATCTCTGAGAATTCTCACGCGAAAACGCGAGCGTGTGTGTGTGTGTGAAAGAGAGTGAAGTACCCCGAAATAAAACCATGGACTTCGGGAAAACTGAATGTAACAGAGGATATTCTTTACCTAGGTTTCAACAAATTTAAATTTGTCTTCTTCAGAAGGTGGCAATTTGACATTAGTATGGACTAATTTATATTTACATGACAACCCTATTTTTAGGGCTATATTTTAATTTAGACAAATGGATCTATGCAGACATTTGTAAAAACGGCGATGATACATCAGTCCATACTAATGTAAAATTGCCACCTTCTGAAGAAGACAAATTTAAATTTGTTGAAACTTAGGTAAAGATTTCTTTACCCATTGCAACTGGTCGGCTATTCATAATTCTATTACGTGGAACCGTTGCTGTTGTACAGCTATGTTTAAAATACAGAGGATATTCTGGTTACTAAATGAGGATGTTTGAAGACGAGCATACACTTACAAGATTTATTATTGCTGCATAATAGAAAGGCAATCTTTGAAACTTATTTTTATTGAACCACTTGACAACAGTTCACGGGCAGAGAAGAAACTGACGCAGAGTCTCTCTTCTGCAAGAGAACAGGCGAAACAGGCTGACTAATAGGGGTAGCAAATGAGTAACAGATGGATGGAGGACATATTGAAGAAGAAGAAGAAGAAGAACAACAACAACAACAAAAACAACAAAGAGAAACATAACCGCGAAAAAGAGGACATCGGAATGAACTCACATACAGATGTTTGTCGGACACTGTTGTAACCGGACGATTGCGAGGCGCCAGAATTACAATATTTCTGCATTACCTAGTACTTTAAAGAAATTAGGTCCAAATAACAGTTCACCTTTTTGATTATAAATATGCTCTTTCGGCGAACTAAAATGTGTTATAAGTGTAACAAAATGTAATTCTACCTATAATACTATTACGCAGCTTACATGTACTTACGTGCGCCAAAAGTCAGAATAAAAACTCTGTTGGCTCCGAACAGTTTAGGCGCGAGTAAGATCTAGAAGGTGTGACCGGATTGGCCGGCCTTTTCAAACACCCAATCGAGAATCAGTATGGTTCCCGCGCACTGTGAGATACAGTACTTAGGTTGCATCAGTAGCTGGAGGGGAGGAGTCGTGGACTAGCTTTTCAGACGTGAAGGTCATGTTAATTGTGTCCGTCCGTAAAATGTGTAAGATGAATAAATGTTCGGTCCTTCGCATTCAGATGAATTTGAAATGGTAGCTTTCGTTGCTACGAACATTTTATAGAAGTTTGAGAGTCGTGGGATATTTTTTTCTGGAGATATACGCGTGAGACTTGTTGGACTTAGAAAATTCCGCGTGGCGATGTTCTGTGTTCTCCTACAGAATATATTCGGCGAACAATCTTTGTCAAAGAAGTCCACTGAATGGCTTATGTAAGAAATCAACGTTATGTGTAGAAGGTGACTGAATATTCACGTGATTATTTTCGGAATGGACGTAGGAGAATTCTGGTTGCTTTTCGTGTGACCTAAACTGGGAACTTATAATAGCAGTTTTGCATATTAAATGTGGGCTGATGACACATGTTTAAGCAAAAAAAATTAAACCTACTTTTACCAAATTTCCAAACTTTCAGTGAAGATCAGGACTCCGTTTTTCCACCCGAAAATTTATTATGAATATTTACGGGAACAATCATAACGAGATTTACGCGGCCTCAGTGTTTTTAGATGTTAGGTGCTGTTTTCATCAACGTTGCTTATTCATTACCATGTAAGTATCTACGTTGCAGAGCGAAAGGACACTGAGCAGACGTCGATCTGAGGTAGGTGAATATCAATTTGCAGCTTGATTCAGTGACAGTGGACTAAGTGACAGTTCCGTCGCAAGTTGTCCGAAGAAAGTTACAGAAACCTTTCCTGAAGATCAAGTCGATGCACAAGATTATGTCCGTAAAATTCCTGACCTGTGGCCAGCCGCCGCTGCCGAGCGGTACTAGGCCCTTCAGTCCAGAACCACGCGGCTGCTACGGTCGCAGGTTCGAATCCTGCCTCGGGCATGGATGTGTGTGATGTCCTTAGGTTAGTTAGGTTTAAGTTGTTCTAAGTGTAGGGGACTGATGACCTCAGATGCTAAGTCCCATAGCCGGCCGGAGTGGCCGAGCAGTTCTAGGCGCTACAGTCTGGAACCGCGCGACCGCTACGGTTGCAGGTTCGAATCCTGCCTCGGGCATGGATGTGTGTGATGTCCTTGGGTTAGTTAGGTTTAAGTAGTTCTAAGTTCTAGAGGACTGATGAGCTCAGCAATTAAGTCCCATAGTGCTCAGAACCATAAGTCCGATAGTGCTTAGAGCCCTAGCACCATTTTTTTAACCTGATCTCTCTGGTGATGTACATGGTATATTTATTGGTTTGGAAGCTCTTTAGCCCTCACATTCACTCCTGGAATGTTCCTTTCCTATTGAAGTTGTGAAATATGGCCATTCTGTTTCATCGTCAATTGCAAATGATTCAGACGCATTAGAGTTGGGCCTACTGCAGCTGCATGAGGTCGATGGTCTATAGAGCCTCATACACACTTGTTAAACGATTGAATTTTGGAAGAAGGTTCTAAATTAAAAGTACTCAGTACTCAATTTCATCAAATCTGAATATCTATCCCGGCTGATGAATGTATTTTAATGAACTTGAGGGAACCGCGTTCACAGATACCAGTCCACAACTCGAGAAAGTATATCAAAAAAGCAAGCTCTCGAGGCCCTACAAGATGTGCCAGTTTCTTTGGCTCTTCAGCGTAGTTCCTCTACTTGAGTGCTGTAGGTCACTGGTAGAGGGACGAAGCACACAATAAGTGCCACCAGTCACCCGGTACGCCTTATTCCTGTATCACTGTTTCAAGTGTCACATAGGGCCTACGGCACTTTTAGTGGACACACTATCAACATGAATTTTGTTTTAAAAAATCCGTTAACGTAAGTCCATGACTAATTTTATGCCAGAAATCAGTTCTATACCATTTATTCTGTATACAATGCACAGTTTACAGACTTTTGGAACATGCTACCGTTTCCCAAAGGTCAGGTCTTACGGAGATGACGTAAGAAGTCACGAAAAGATTTTTTTTTATTTGTGGGCCCAGATAAGCAATCTCAGAATGAAAACGTTGTGTCTACAAGATGAAAATAGTAATTTTTGTGTAGATAACGTTTTAGAAAGACCAAATAAGGATAACAAAATATTTCGGCGCGTAACTAAACCATCTCGGACCCTTAGGTAGCAAATCTAATTTCAACTCTGAAACAAGAAGGAAACAAATGATATTTGCTTCATATTGTGTGTATACTTAACAGAAACTCGCTTAGGCGTCAACTACAACACTTATTACCTGGTCGAAAGTGATATTAAATATTTTATTTTACTTTTTAGTTTCAAATGAAACTATGTCGCGATTTATTTGTAGATAAATTAAATGTTCATTGCATTTCATCACGATTATTCAACAGGAACAAGTCTGACACAGTTTAACTCGTACAGTTAGTTTACTTATACGGAAGAAACGCTTTGATACGTAATGATAGGCCCCCACTTACTCAGTACCATACCCTTGTTTCCTTCTTGCAATATCAAGTGGCATGTTAAATAAAACTGCCACAGTGTGTTACAATGTCGTGGGATGCTAGAAATTCAGTTTGTGATTTGTCTATTAGTTGGTTACGAGTTCTTGCTTATTAACTCAACAAATTGATTTGACTAACAGATATTTCGTTTTAAGGAAATTTTCCTTTGTGTTTGTGCATTGGCATTGTCTTTGAATGACTTTTGTACTGAAACGATGACTACCAACATCCGTAAACTTTGATTTTCTCTCTATTTGCGGATACAAAAGTCGTCTTTTAAGATACTGTGTTTCTAAGTAAATTTTTAAGTGGGAGATAAATTGGACATGGCGATCTTCTGGCCGACATTAAGTGGGACTTGGAACATCTGCTGAGAGGAATAAAATGCGCAGTTATCCAAAATATGGCAAAAGGAAATATGAAGGTGGCGAGGAGTAGTTATTAGCAGAACGACGACTTACCCAACATAGAGACTGGGAACGACACAGCGGGGTATGAAGTGTGCTATTTAGGGAAGCGAGAGTAGTCAGGCCAGCTGAGGCAGGGAAGGTAGCTGAAGTAGACTGGCATAGGCGAAGTAAGGTTCCTGAAATAATGAAACTCTGCTGGCGCCAGATATTGGTCTGAAAAAGGAGTAATTCGCTGAAAGTGCACGTATGGAACAAAGCACTGTATGGAAGCTAAACGTCGATTGTCGGTAGTCCTGAGACGAAGAAACTGTCAGTATTTGAAATGTGGTGCAATAGAAGGTTAGATATTAAATGGACAGGATAAGTACTACATGAAGCGTCCAATAAATTAAGATATCTCGTTATTTCAACGAGGTAATCATTTTGAGGTTCTACTTAACTGATATCATTGTCAGACGGTAACTGTGACAGAATTTCGTTTATCACGTTTTTGTAAAACAATGTAAAGAATGCAGCCTACTTCTTGTCACTTTTAAGTCTCACGTCTTGCAGAATGTAAGCACGCCGTTTCTCGGTGCCCGCATCTCGTGGTCGTGCGGTAGCGTTCTCGCTTCCCACGCCCGGGTTCCCGGGTTCGATTCCCGGCGGGGTCAGGGATTTTCTCTGCCTCGTGATGGCTGGGTGTTGTGTGCTGTCCTTCGGTTAGTTAGGTTTAAGTAGTTCTAAGTTCTAGGGGACTTATGACCACAGCAGCTGAGTCCCATAGTGCTCAGAGCCATTTTTTGAACGTTTCTCGGTCTCTGTAATGCTGTCATTAGTATAGAAGTAATTAAAATGTTCTATGTTTTCACTGATTAGAAAATACACCACCCACTTTACTACTAGTATGTACAGGTTTTCTTCATGTTTTAGTTTATAATGATGTTGGGAGGCGATTGGTTTGCTGATGTGTCGAATGTACGCCATCCCAGCGCCACTGAATGCGTGTTTCATACATCTAACTTTGCTATCTAAATTTCTTGCCACGAAGTCCGATTCCTGCTGTTCTTTGTGTAATATCTACATCTTCATCTACATGGATACTCTGAAAATCACATTTAAGTGCCTGGCAGAGGGTTCATCGAACCACCTTCACAATTCTCTATTATTCCCATCTCGTACAGCGCGCGGAAAGAATAAACACCTATATCTTACCTTACGAGCGCTGATTTCCCTCATTTTATCGCGGTGATCGTTCCGCCCTATGTAGGTCGGTGTCAACAAAATATTTTCGCATTCGGAGGAGAAAGTTGGTGTTTGGAATTTCGTGAGAAGATTCCGTCACAACGAAAAACGCCTTTCTTTTAATGATTTCCAGCCCAAATCATGTGTCATTTCTGTGACACTCTCTCCCATATTTCGCAATAATACAAAACATGCTGCCTTTCTTTGGACTTTTTCGATGTACTTCGTCAGTGCTACCTGGTAAGTATCCCACACCGCGCAGCAGCATTCTAAAAGAGGACGGACAAGTGTAGTGTAGGTAGTCTCCTTAGTAGGTAGTTACATATTCTAAGTGTCCTGCCAATAAAACGCAGCCATTGGTTCGCTTTCCCCACAACATTTGCTATGTGTTCTTTCCAATTTAAGTTGTTCGTAATTGTAATACCTAGGTATTTAGTTGAATTTACGGCCTTTAGATTAGACTGATTTATCGTGTAACCGAAGTTTAACGAGTTCTTTTTAGCACTCATGTGGATGACCCCACACTTTTCGTTATTTAGGGTCAACTGCCTCTTTTCGCACCATTCACATATTTTTTCTAAATCGTTCTGCAGATTGTTTTGATCTTCTGATGACTTTATTAGTCGATAAACGACAGCGTCATCTGCAAACAACCGAAGACGGTTGCTCAGATTGACTCCTAAATCGTTTATATAGATAAGGAACAACAGACAGCCTATAACACTACCTTGGGGAACGCCTGAAATCACTTCCGTTTTACTCGATGAGTTCCCGTCAATTACTACGAACTGTGACCTCTCTGACAGGAAATCGCAAATCCAGTCACGTAACTGAGACGATATTCCATAAGCACGCAATTTTACTACGAGCCGCTTGCGTGGTACAATGTCAAAAGCTTTCATGAAATCCAGGAATACTGAATCGATGTGAGATCCCTTATCAATAGCACTCAGCATGTGAATAAAGAGCTACTTGTGTTTCACAGGAATGATGTTTTCTAAACCCATGTTGGCTGTGTGTCAATAAACCGTTTCGTTCGAGGTAATTCATAACGTTCGAACACAGTATATGTTCTAAAATCCTGCTGCATATCGGCGTTAACGATATGGGCCTGTAATGTAGTGGATTACTCTTTCTACCTTTCTTGAATAGTGGTGTGACCTATGCAACTTTCCAGTCGTTGAGTGCGGATCTTTCGTCGTGCGAACTGTTGTATATGAATGTTAAGTATGGAGCTAATGCATCAGCATGTTATTCCGTCACCCGATACGTCATATTACCACAGTCCAAGCTTTTCTGCTCCCCAATTACGACTCTGTACCTGACTGCAATGATAAGAATGATAACAGTAGGTAATAGACCCATTTTGACCAAACAGGAGATTTAACTTCAGTCTAAATTGAAACTCATGGTGTATCTCTATTAGTTATACTCCTGCTGTGCTCACTGCAATTTGCCCCACTTCCGAACATTAGGCTTTCGGAAGAATTAAGTCAAAGCGTTTCCTTTCATCCATTTTTTTAATGTGATACATTACAAGAGGTATTAAAAGGAATGAATAAGGAATGACGTCAACGGAAAACCGTTGCCAGAAGAACGAACGGGCCAATGGAACATCCTCTGTGATACACAGAAATGGTGAGAATTAGTATGGGTTGAAAATATTGGGAGTAGTCAAAGATTGGAGTATGCAAAGCGGACTATAGGGTCATATGGTGATAGGAACCGAAAAGAGAACTCGGAGGATGATTGTTGTCTTCGTTCCCAACAAGTTGGCACTGCTGCCTCCAGCGGACGGATCTTTGTGAACAGTGTGAAGGACCCTCAGTCCTTAAGACGGTGAAGTGAGATTGTGGGTGTAGCCCAGCGTAGGGGTGGACGGACGTTGTGGTGATTAGAAACTGCACTTCGTCCTATCTTCTTCCCTGGCAGTCCACATGCTCGAAATTGAGTTTTGGGTTGAGCGGGGCCCTTGTCTGTATAAAGTGGACGACACTGTATAACGACATGTTTGCGTAATGCGTATACATAAACATACAGTTATAAATGTCCTCGTTCGTAGTAGCTAATTATAACAACATGTTTACTTTCGTGCTGTAACATATACCTATAATCAGCGGTGGAGATACATTTGCGAACGTCGACCGTGTGCGGCTGTTTTTTGTTGGATCGTCTGATCAGTCGGAAGTTGCATTGCATAGGAGAGTAAATGCCTATTCAAAATATAATTATTTTTCGATAGCTCAACATGAATTTCCTAAGGGACCGTAGTTTATCATACATTTACCAGTAGAATATGGCGCGGAGAAAATATTTCGCCGCATGCAACTTCCGTCCGATTTCGACGAAAGAATTCGTGACTCTGAACTCTCTATTTGGCAGAAACCAAATTAAATAACTCCATGAAGGAGTGAGACGTAGATTCTATTCTAAATAAATAGTCCATACACCAGTTTCATTTAACTCTGAATTTATGGCAATTAATAGATGAACTTACACTGCAATGAAGGATTTAACATGGATGCCGTTTTGACTGGCACTTCTCTTCTCGTAATGAAAATAATTCCTTTGACGTTTTCACATACACGTCGCACAATAAATCTACTGCTATGCAGTATTGCACTTTTAATATTGCACTTTTACCTTACACTAAAATAATATTATTTTTTAATAATAATAATACGGTGGCAAGTCAAGCGCGTCCGACACAAGTTACAAGACACAAGAGAAAAAATGAGTAACTGATTAACTGTTCATCGAGAATATCTCGTACAGCAAAAAAAATGTGTAAAAGTGTTCTTCTTCCGTCCGTTTTTCGAGCCGCGGATTTCAAACTCACTGCATCTCTGACGGCGCTTCGACAATAAACACGTTACGTCACAGGACGTTCACCTTTTACATTCTCGCAACATTATTTGCTAACTGTAGCTGTTGCCGAGCTCGATTAGTGAATGGTTTAAAATGATAAGGCAATCACATAATGTTACAACTGCCGCCTTACCTGGAGGTCGATGCGCGTCTCGCAGTAGTCGCCCTGGTAGCCGAGCGGGCAGAGGCAGACGGCGGAGTCGCCCGTGGCCAGGCACTTGCCGCCGTGCTGGCACGAGATGAGGCTGCAGCCGTCGCCGCCGCACTCCTCTGCAACACGACAGGCGCCGTCGTCACCACAACACCTCCATACCTCACACACCTGCGCACTGCTGCCAGCCTGCTATCTCTGCCACGTTACGCCAAAACGTTTTGCGTTAACTCAATTTATTAAATAAAAATATGGCATTTCAGTCTTTGATCGCTATTTTTTATTTTCAGTGACTGGTTTCAGGCTAGCTGCCCATCTTCAGATCATGTTATGACAGCGAAACGATTGTTCTGTACTGACAAGTTACTCTGTAACTGAAATACACTCCTGGAAATGGAAAAAAGAACACATTGACACCGGTGTGTCAGACCCACCATATTTGCTCCGGACACTGCGAGAGGGCTGTACAAGCAATGATCACACGCACGGCACAGCGGACACACCAGGAACCGCGGTGTTGGCCGTCGAATGGCGCTAGCTGCGCAGCATTTGTGCACCGCTGCCGTCAGTGTCAGCCAGTTTGCCGTGGCATACGGAGCTCCATCGCAGTCTTTAACACTGGTAGCATGCCGCGACAGCGTGGACGTGAACCGTATGTGCAGTTGACGGACTTTGAGCGAGGGCGTATAGTGGGCATGCGGGAGGCCGGGTGGACGTACCGCGGAATTGCTCAACACGTGGGGCGTGAGGTCTCCACAGTACATCGATGTTGTCGCCAGTGGTCGGCGGAAGGTGCACGTGCCCGTCGACCTGGGACCGGACCGCAGCGACGCACGGATGCACGCCAAGACCGTAGGATCCTACGCAGTGCCGTAGGGGACCGCACCGCCACTTCCCAGCAAATTAGGGACACTGTTGCTCCTGGGGTATCGGCGAGGACCATTCGCAACCGTCTCCATGAAGCTGGGCTACGGTCCCGCACACCGTTAGGCCGTCTTCCGCTCACGCCCCAACATCGTGCAGCCCGCCTCCAGTGGTGTCGCGACAGGCGTGAATGGAGGGACGAATGGAGACGTGTCGTCTTCAGCGATGAGAGTCGCTTCTGCCTTGGTGCCAATGATGGTCGTATGCGTGTTTGGCGCCGTGCAGGTGAGCGCCACAGTCAGGACTGCATACGACCGAGGCACACAGGGCCAACACCCGGCATCATGGTGTGGGGAGCGATCTCCTACACTGGCCGTACACCACTGGTGATCGTCGAGGGGACACTGAATAGTGCACGGTACATCCAAACCGTCATCGAACCCATCGTTCTACCATTCCTAGACCGGCAAGGGAACTTGCTGTTCCAACAGGACAATGCACGTCCGCATGTATCCCGTGCCACCCAACGTGCTCTAGAAGGTGTAAGTCAACTACCCTGGCCAGCAAGCTCTCCGGATCTGTCCCCCATTGAGCATGTTTGGTACTGGATGAAGCGTCGTCTCACGCGGTCTGCACGTCCAGCACGAACGCTGGTCCAACTGAGGCGCCAGGTGGAAATGGCATGGCAAGCCGTTCCACAGGACTACATCCAGCATCTCTACGATCGTCTCCATGGGAGAATAGCAGCCTGCATTGCTGCGAAAGGTGGATATACACTGTACTAGTGACGACGTTGTGCATGCTCTGTTGCCTGTGTCTATGTGCCTGTGGTTCTGTCAGTGTGATCATGTGATGTATCTGACCCCAGGAATGTGTCAATAAAGTTTCCCCTTCCTGGGACAATGAATTCACGGTGTTCTTATTTCAATTTCCAGGAGTGTATATGATCTGAAGATAGGCGGCTAGCCTGAAACCGGTCATTGAAAATAAAAAAAATAGCTGTTACGTCAGCGAACCGATTGATCTGTACTGACAAGTTACACTGTAACTGCAATATATGATCTGAAGGTGGGCAGCTAGCCTGAAACCGGCCATTGAAAATAAAAAGTAGCTGTTATGACAGCGAACCGATTGTTCTGTACTGACAAGTTACTCTGTAACTGCAATATATGATCTGAAGATGGGCAGCTAGCCTGAAACCGGTCATTGAAAATAAAAAATAGCGATCGAAGAGTGAAATGCCATATTTTTATTTTATGTTATGACAGCGAACCGATTGTCCTCTACTGACAAGTTACTCTGTAACAGCAATATATGATCTGAAGATGGGCAGCTAGCCTGAAACCGGTCATTGAAAATAAAAAATAGCGATCAAAGCCTGAAATGCTATATTTTTATTTAATGAAGGATCACGGAAATCCCATTAAGACAATCATGTCTAGTTTCGATAAACTTAATTTCTGTCCTCTCGTACTGAAATATATATTTTTGTGGCAAAAATATGTCTAGCAGAGAAGTAAGATGTCTGTAAGTATATTTCTGTTTTGTGTGTGGAAGTAAATAACATAATTTAGTTAACCAGGATCATCAGTTTCCATGGGATCTTATGCCCAAAGCTACTTGGTCATCTAGCGAGGAAGTGCACAGTTTAGCGGCAGCTAATAACAAAAATCTGAACAAACAAACACGAGATAACAAAACTTTAATAAACGGATTTACATTAGTGTATCCTACATTAAGGTGACAAAAGTCATGGAACACTCTTCAATGTCTTGTAGGACCTCCTTTTGTCCAGCGTGGTGCAGCAACTCGACATGGACTCAACAAGTCGTTGGAAGATCCTGGCATTCTATGTTTTTTTCTTTATTGTGATTTCATTCCCCTGCCCCTTATGGGCAGGGGTGGGCTGTCAGCGTCACACTCCGCCGCTCTTCAGTCGAGTGACATGTTAGCTAATGCACATGCACAGGTTAAACGTCCGCCACAGTATTAAAAACACTCCAGAACAACACACTTAATACCCACTTGGAGCACACACAATGAACAATAAAACAGCCAGGTGGGACCTGTCGAGGGACAGGTATGAGAAAATGAAAAAGGAGGGGAGAGCAAAGGCCAGCAGGTGAGGCGACGGGATGAAGAGAGTAGGGGCATTAGCGGGTACACTAAGAGCCAGGAGACTGGTGGGGCAGGAGATGAAGAAGGAAGACAAGGCAGGAGGGAGTGCGGACACACTGAAGGGGAGCACAAGAGTGGGTAGGGGTAGCAGGAGGAGAAAGCCGCTCAGGAGAAAGGGGGAGGAGAGGGAGCCCTGAGGAGGAGGGTGGAAGATGGGGTTAGAGTTGGTAGGAAGGGCAGATGTCAGGGCGAAGCTCATCATCCGGGAGGGATAGACGGTGGAAGTTGCGCTTGGAAAGGAGGCGGAGGGTGTGGAGATGGAGAGAGGGTGGGACACAACGGTAAAGGCGCAGCAATGGGCTGGGGGTGAAGAGGAAGGGAGACACCAGGGGGTGAGGGGGGTGAATGTGGCAGACAATATATAGTGTGCGGATGTGTTCAAGGAAAAGGAGAAGGTGGGGGAAGGGGATGAGGTCGTAGAGGATGTGCGTGGAGGACGAGGCGGAGCACATGGCGTTCGAGGATTTGGAGGGATTTATATAACCTGGGAGGGGAGGAAATCCAAGCTACGCTGGCATAACAGAGGATGGGGCGGATCGAGGATTTGTAGGTGTGAAAGATGGTGGATGGGTACAGACACCACGTCCGGCCGGACAGGAGTTTCAGGAGGCGGCATCTGTTGTGAGCTTTGTTTTGGGTGGTAAGGAGATGGGGAGTCCAGGTGAGGTTGGGGTTGAGTGTGAAGCCAAGGTCTGGCATTCTGCTTCCATAGCCATCTATAACTGCATAAGATTTCCCAGTGCAGGATGTCGTACACGACCTAACCTCCAGATTATTTGCCACAAATATTTGAAGGGATTCATGCCGGGCGATCTGGGTTGCAAAATCATTCGCTCGAATGGTCCAAATGTCCTCCAAACCAATCGCGAACTGTTGTGGCCTGGTCACATGGCACACTGTCATCCATAAAAATTCCATCATCGTTTGGGAACAAGTAGCCCGAACGTAACTTTGGTATCGATAGCTACGATGCCACGGCGTAGGTACAAGTTCTTAGGTTGGCACTACGAGAGCGGAAGATCTTCACCGACGACAGCGCCCTCTAGCCAGCGCTGTGCAGCTCTACGAGCGCCGCTCCACATTCAGCCCACTTGATCACGAGCAGACGATCTAGGAAGATTGTTTCCATTGCATAGTGGGCGAGCCACTACAGATTTTGCCTTTTTAACTTCTAGTCGATGTTAGCTTTGATTGATGAACTGCTTCGCACCTACGTGCTCATCTCAGCCAAAGATAAGTAACAATTTCATGTATTAATATTCTTCCTATAGCAAAGGTGCTTTAAATTTATACGCAGTACCGAAGTACTTCACCTTTTCCTGCTCCTACTCGCGTCCTTCTCTCTCGGCCTATTTTGCAGAAGCAGTTCACAGGAGTAGATCCACGTGCCGCCTATCCAGGCGGGATACAAAAGTAACCATTTCCAAACTGTAATCGGTTCTATGAGGTTTCGGTATTGCAGCCGGACTATGTTGACTTATTGCCACAATATTTAGCTGGCAACCGTCCTGCCATCTTTAGGTGAGTGTCCGCCACTAAAGACTGCAAGTTCTTTTTTTTTTTTTTTCTTTGTTGTATTTCAATGCCCCATATGGGGCGGGCTGCCAGCAACATTGGCACCGCTGTTCGGCCTAGAGACAGTAAGTACAGAACAGGGAGACATTTAAAACAACATAAAGGAGGAAATACGGCTAAACAAACATATCAAAGGGGAAACATAATAGAACATAGCGTAAAAAAGTGGGTGACTGTAAAAATGACGATAAAAATCTCAAAGCTATACACAAAAAACCACACACTCTGATGACTGCAAGTTCCCGTCGTCGGCTTTATAGCAAGAACTGGCGCGGAAACGCATGCGCATTGGCGGCCATCACATGTGTGTCCTCTATGAAAATCCGTGCCCTCTGCAAATTCTGTTCTATCAGTGGCGCACAGGCGCATGCGTATAGGTGAAACGACATGTCCGCCATCTGTCGACACGCGCGCTCGCGTCGCTAAAACAACACGTAACATGTCGCCAGACGTTTTCTCTCAGAAGAAATTAGGGACATCACCGGGTCCCAAGCCTTATCTAGTTGAAAGCAGCCGTCACGATTTACAAGATTTTGTGCTACACGTGTTTCCACAGATTCTTTAATTACTGAATCCCTAAAAGTTCTCGTTGGGGCCAAGATTTCTGTGGCAGAATAGTCCATAGAGCGCCCTATGGTAATACAATGCTCAGCTACCGCCGACTCATTGGGGTGCGAAAGGCGAGTGTGGCGCTCATGTTCAGGGCACCATTCAAGTACTATGCGAACCGTCTGACCTGTATAAGCTTTTGCTATAAAGCAGACGCCGGGAACTTGCAGTCTCCATGGTGCACAGTCATCTGACGATGGTTGGACGGCTGCCAGCCGAAATATTGCGGCAAGAAGTCAACATGACCCGGCTGCACCCCGAAACCGCACTGAATACTCAGTACGCCTGGAGAAATTTGTTGTTGTTGTTGTGGTCTTCAGTCCTGAGACTGGTTTCATGCAGCTCTCCATGCTACTCTATCCTGTGCAAGCTTCTTCATCTCCGAGTACCTACTGCAACCTACATCCTTCTGAATCTGCTTAGTGTATTGATCTCTTGGTCTCCCTCTACGATTTTTACCCTCCACGCTGCCCTCCAATGCTAAATTTGTGATCCCTTGATGCCTCAAAACATGTCCTACCAACCGATCCCTTCTTCTAGTCGTTGTGCCACAAACCTCTCTTCTCCCCCATCCTATTCAATACCGCCTCATTAGTTACGTGATCTACCCACCCTATCTTCAGCATTCTTCTGTAGCACCACATTTCAAAAGCTTCTATTCTCTTCTTGTCCAAACTGGTTATCGTCCATGTTTCACTTCCATACATGGCTACACTCCATACAAATACTTTCAGAAACGACTTCCTGACACTTAAATCTATACTCGATGTTAACAAATTTCTCTTCTTCAGAAACGATTTCCTTACCATTGCCAGTCTACATTTTATATCCTCTCTACTTCGACCATCATCTGTTATTTTGCTCCCTAAATAGCAAAACTCCTTTACTACTTCAAGCGTCTCATTTCCTAATCTAATCCCCTCAGCATCACCTGATTTAATTTGACTACATTCCATTATCCTCGTTTTGCTTTTGTTGATGTTCATCTTATATCCTCCTTTCAAGAAACTGTCCATTCCGCTGAACTGCTCTTCCAAGTCTTTTGCTGTCTCTGACAGAATTACAATGTCATCGGCGAACCTCAAAGTTTTTACTTCTTCTCCATGAATTTTAATACCTACTCCGAATTTTTCTTTTGTTTCCTTTACTGCTTGCTCAATATACAGATTGAATAACATCGGGGAGAGGCTACAACCCTGTCTCACTCCCTTCCCAACCACTGCTTCCCTTTCGTGTCCCTCGACTCTTATAACTGCCATCTGGTTTCTGTACAAATTGTAAATAGCCTTTCGCTCCCTGTATTTTACCCCTGCCACCTTCAGAATTTGAAAGAGAGTATTCCAATCAACATTGTCAAAAGCTTTCTCTAAGTCTACAAATGCTACAAACGTAGGTTTGCCTTTCCTTAACCTTTCTTCTAAGATAAGTCGTAAGGTTAGTATTGCCTCACGTGTTCCAACATTTCTACGGAATCCAAACTGATCTTCCCCGAGGTCCGCTTCTACCAGTTTTTCCATTCGTCTGTAAAGAATTCGCGTTCGTATTTTGCAGCTGTGACTTATTAAACTGATAGTTCGGTAATTTTCACATCTGTCAACACCTGCTTTCTTTGGAATTGGAATTATTATATTCTTCTTGAAGTCTGTGGGTATATCGCCTGTCTCATACATCTTGCTCACCAGATGGTAGAGTTATGTCATGACTGGCTCTCTCAAGGCCATCAGTAGTTCTAATGGAATGTTGTCTACTCCCGGGGCCTTGTTTCGACTCAGGTCTTTCAGTGCTCTGTCAAACTCTTCACGCAGTATCTTATCTCCCATTTCATCTTCATCCTCTTCCATTTCCATAATATTGTCCTCAAGTACATCGCCCTTGTATAAAATTTAAGAATCACAATCATCGGTTCTGTCGAACCAGAGGGCTCAGTGCATTCAAGTAAACACAGCCACATATTATGGAGCCACTACAAACTAGCACATAGCCTTGTTGACGTCTTGGATCCGTGGCTTCGTGGGGTCTGCGCCAAACTCTAACCCTAGCATCAGTTCTTACCAACGGAAATCGGGACACGTCTGACGAGGTCACAGCTTTTCAGTCATCTAGGGTCCAACCGATACAGTCATGAGCCCAGGGGAGGCGCTAAAGGCGATGTCATGCTGTTTGCAAAGACACTCCAGTCTGTCGTCTACTTCCATAGACCAGTAACCCCAAATTTCGCTGCACTGACCTAACAGATACGTTTGCAGCACATTCCCCATTGATATCTACGGTTACTTCACGCAGTGTTGCTTGTCTGTTAGCACTGACAACTATATGCAGACGCCGCTGCTCTCGGTCGTTAAGCGAGGAGCGTCGGCCACTACGTTGCCAATGGTGAGAGGTAATGCCTGAAATTTGGTATTTTCGACTCTTTTGTCTAAAGAGTTCCGAAATGACTCATACGTCTAGTTCCAACTACCATTCTACGTCCAAAGTCTGTTGACTCCCGTTGTGTGGCCATAATCACATATGAAACACCTCAGTACAAATGAATGTTCCGCCAATGAACTGCCCATTTGTACCTTGTGTACGTGATACTATCGCCATCTGTATATGTTCATGCAGTTATCTAATACTTTTATCACCTGAGCGTACTGTAAGCAATACGTTACATAATACAGGGTTATTACAAATGATTGAAGCGATTTCACAGCTCTACAATAACTTTATTATTTGAGATATTTTCACAATGCTTTGCACACACATAAAAAAACTCAAAAAGTTTTTTTAGGCATTCACAAATGTTCGATATGTGCCCCTTTAGCGATTCGGCAGACATCAAGCCGATAATCAAGTTCCTCCCACACTCGGCGCAGCATGTCCCCATCAATGAGTTCGAAAGCATCGTGGATGCGAGCTCGCAGTTCTGGCACGTTCCTTGGTAGAGGAGGTTTAAACACTGAATCTTTCACATAACCCCACAGAAAGAAATCGCATGGGGTTAAGTCGGGAGAGTGTGGAGGCCATGACATGAATTGCTGATCATGATCTCCACCACGACTGATCCATCGGTTTTCCAATCTCCTGTTTAAGAAATGCCGAACATCATGATGGAAGTGCGGTGGAGCACCATCCTGTTGAAAGATGAAGTCGGTGCGGGCGGTCTCCAGTTGTGGCATGAGCCAATTTTCCAGCATGTCCAGATACACGTGTCCTGTAACGTTTTTTTCGCAGAAGAAAAATGGGCCGTAAACTTTAAACCGTGAGATTGCACAAAACATGCTAACTTTTGGTGAATTGCGAATTTGCCGCACGAATGCGTGAGGATTCTCTACCGCCCAGATTCGCACATTGTGTCTGTTCACTTCACCATTAAGAAAAAATGTTGCTTCATCACTGAAAACAAGTTTCGCACTGAACGCATCCTCTTCCATGAGCTGTTGCAACCGCGCCGAAAATTCAAAGCGTTTGACTTTGTCATCGGGTGTCAGGGCTTGTAGCAATTGTAAACGGTAAGGCTTCTGCTTTAGCCTTTTCCGTAAGATTTTCTAAACCGTCGGCTGTGCTACTTTTAGCTCCCTGCTTGCTTTATTCGTCGACTTCCGCGGGCTACGCGTGGAACTTGCCCGCACCCATTCAACCGTTTCTTCGCTCACTGCAGGCCGACCCGTTGATTTCCCCTTACAGAGGCATATAGAAGCTTTAAACTGCGCATACCATCGTCGAATGGAGTTAGCAGTTGGTGGATCTTTGTTGAACTTCGTCCTGAAGTGTCGTTGCACTGTTATGACTGACTGATGGGAGTGCATTTCAAGCACGACATACGCTTTCTCGGCTCCTGTCGCCATTTTGTCTCACTGCGCTCTCGAGCGCTCTGGTGGCAGAAACCTGAAGTGCGGCTTCAGTCGAACAAAACTTTATGAGTTTTTCTACGTATCTGTAGTTTGTCGTGACCATATGTCAATAAATGGAGCTACAGTGAATTTATGAAATCGCTTCAATCATTTGTAAGAGCCCTGTAATTATCTAAGCTTTAACGAAGGATCTATACGCAGAATAAAAAGTGTGTGGAACAAGAAATCATGTCTATTTACATTTGAAGAACTTGGATTTGTCATTCATATTTTTCAGTTCTGCTGGAAACCTACCGAAATGGGAACCAGCAGAATAGTACATACCTATGGTTAAAGACCCATTTTTCTAGAGTTTATCAATTTCTTCTATCTAGAGTTCTCTAAATGAAGATGATACTTCCTTTCGGATGAGACAATACAGGGTGAGTCACTAACTATTCCCACCAAGAATAGCTCCGAAAGTATGATAGGTGCTGAAAAGTTTGTGGGACAAAAGTTGCATGGGAAAATGGGGACAATAATATGACAATGGTTTCCTGTTGCTAGGTGGGGTCGCTTCTGAGATGTGAAGATCGACTTTGTTTTTCTAAGTGGGATGCTATAGTTTGGTACTTATTTTATGATAGCGGCTATCGAGACGAATACAATGATATGTAACAGTAAGGTCTTTGAAGGTCAACGAAGGTCAGAAAGGTGGCATGACAACCATTTACAGAAGGTGTTCGAAGTGATGACCATTGCTATCAGTGCAGTGCTGCAATCTTCTTATCACGCATTGAGCGCTATTCCTTATTACATCGGCACTAATCGAAGCACATGTTCTGACAATTCTCTCTCGCATACCTTCAGGTGTAGTCGGAACGTCGTTATAAACTATGTCTTTAGGAATACCCACAAGAAATCTTCAGAAGCGTTAAGTCTGGCGAGTGAGCCAGCCACGACACATCTCCTCCGCGTCCAATCCAACGATTTGGGAACTGTCTCTGCAACTCATTTCTACCATCGTCGAAATATGTGCCGAACACCAATCGTGTTGATACCATATTCTGTTCCTTGTTCCTAAAGGTATTTCTTCCATTCACAGACCTAATGTTCTTTGCAGGAATGTGGTGTGCTTCCTACCATTAAGATTTCTTTCGTTGAAATAGGACCTACAATTCTGTCCTCCAGAATCCCACACCATACATTGACCGACCATGGTTTTTGGTTTTCAACTTGCCGCAGCCATCATGGATTTTCAGTTGCCCAATAATGCATGTAATGCAAATTGACATTTCCATGGTTCGTTAAAGTAGGCTCATCAGTAAATAAAATCAAATTAATAAATGTGTCATCCCTCTGAACCTGAAGTAGAGCCCATCGGCAGAATTCAATGCGACGCATACAAACCATACCAGTTAATTCTTGGTAGATGCTTCTATGGTAAGGATGATATTTACGGCGATGCAGAACACGAACAACACTACTGTGGCTGATGCCAGATTCCCTGGCGATTTGACGCGGACTAACACAAAGATCTCTAACCACAGTGGCAAGAGTACCAATTTCTATTTCCTCGTTAGTAACTTTCCTTTGCCGGATATGTTTCCGATGCGTTAAAGATCCAGCCGTTCTCAATTCATCATACACATATTTAAATGTACGACGTGTAGGATGAGTACATTGAGGATACCTTTCAGTGTATAAACCTCCACCTCTCACTGAATTTCGTTGGCATTCTCAGTAAATGAGAAGCATATCGACTTGTTCTTCGAAGGAATACATCATTCACATTTGCTTGATTCGACGATACTAGTCTTACCGTTCCTATTACTGTTGTATTTCTAAACCGTCGAATAGTGTTTACGAGTACATGTCAACGGCACGTTAGATGGATACGCCGTATTCGGTGAATATTTACTACTTGCACGATATACGAGAGGGAATTGTCAGAGCATTTGCGTCGATAAGTGCTGAAGTCATAAGGAATACCACTAAATCCATGACACGAAGATTGCAGCACTGCAGTGATACCAATGGTCATCTCTTCGAACACCTTCTGTAAGTGGACGTTCATGCCACCTTTTTGATCTTCGTTAACCTTCAAAGACCTTGCTGTTACACATCATTGGATTCGTCTCGGTAGCCGCTATCGGAAAATAAGTACCAGACTACAGCATCCCATTAAAAAAAAAAAACAAAGTTGATCTTCTTATCTCTGACGCGATCCCACCTAGCAACGAAAACACAACGTCATATTATGGCCTCCGTTGTGCCATGCAACATTATCCCGCAAACGTTTCGGCTACTCTCATACTTTCGGAGTCATTCTAGGTGGCAACAGTTAGTGACTCATCTTGTATAATGCATATCTGCAGTGATTGCAGAGTTAGAAATTCGAAAGACTTGAACAGCGGTCTGTGTGAAGTTAACCGCTCTCACACTTATTCTCTAGAGGAGAATTGTTCCTTGGGAATGCACAAAGTAACCAAAAACATGATTTCGGCTATCAGTGTCTAAGGTAGTGGGGATCATTCTCATAGTAAAGGCAGCACGATTTACACTCTGCACATTACCCAGAAGGCGTTATGTAATTTGTCTTCAGTCCTAATACTTTAAAGTGTTCCAGTTCAGTGGATATATGATCATCTTCTGGTAGTAAAATCTCTGTCATAGAAGAGTTCAGTGTCACAAACTCTCTGCACTGTGTTTTGTTTCAGTTGCCCGTGTCGCTCAGATTTTCATTGCGTATTGTCAGACGTCTTTCGTTAAGAAACTGTTACATAGTAGAAGGCTTCACGCATTACTCTTATGACAGTTAAACAAGAGTCGTTCAGCACCTTCCACTCTATAACCCTTAGCTTTCTTACACAACTGTTATTCAGTAATCACTCCTTTTTCCGAATTGCTTTACAAAAACTGCATACCATGGCATCTCCCTCGCATCGTCAACTATTCGACTACATACAAGCTCTGTAGCTCTAAAGAAACTGGTAAAGGCATGCATATTCAGTTACAGAGATATGTGAACAGGCAGAATACGGCACTGCAGTCGATAATACCTATAAAAGACAAGTGTCTGGCGCGGATGTTACATCAGTCACTGCTGCTACAATGGCAGGTTATCAAGACTTAAGTGAGTTTCAAGTGGTATTACAATCGGCACACAATCAATGGGACACAGCATCTCCGACGTAGCGAGGAAGTGGGGATTTTCTGGAACGAGCATTTCAAGAGTGTACCGTAAATATCAGAAATCCGGTAAAACATAAAATCTACGACATCGCTGTGGCCGGAAAAAGAACCTCCAAGAACGGAATCAACGACGACTGAGGAGAATCGTTCAACTTGACAGAAGTGCAACCCTTCCATAAATTGCTGCAGATTTCAATGCTGGGCCATCAGTAAGTACCAGCAAGCGAACCATTCAACGAAACATCATCGATACGGACTTTCTGAGCCGAAGGCCCACTCGTGTACCCTTGATGACTGCACGATACAAAGCTTTACGTCTCGACTGGGATCGTCAACACCGACATAGGGCTGTTGAGACTGGAAACATGTCGCCTGATCGGAAGAGTGTGGTTTAAAACTGTATAGAGTGGATGGACGTGTACGGGTATGGAGACAACCTCATGAACCCACGGACCCAGCAGGGGACTCTCCAAGCTGGAGGAGGCTATGAAATAGACAGGGCCGTGTGCAGTTGGAGTGATACGGAACCCCTGATACGTCTAGATACGACTCTGACACGCGACACGTACGTAAGCATCTTGTCTGTTCACCTGCATCCATTCATGTCCATTGTGCATTCAGACAGACTTTGGCAGTTCCAGCAGGACAATACGACACCCCACAAGTGCAGAATTGCTGCAGAGTGGCTCCAGAAACACTCTTCTGAGTTTAAACATTTCCACTGACTACCAAACTGCTCAGACACGAAAATTATTGAGCGTATCTGAGATGCCTTACAAGAGATCTCCACCCTCTCGTACTCTTACGGATTTATGGACAGCTGTATAAGATTCACGGTGTCATTTCCGTCCAGCACTACTGCAGAAGTTAGTTGAGTCCATACCACGTCTTGTTGCGGCACTTCTGTGTGCTCTCGGGGCCCTACATGATACGAGGCAGGTGTACCAGTTTCTTTGGCTCTTCAGTGCATAGAAAGTACGATCGTATGTAATATCGAGCGAAATTTGAGACTGGATTCAAGAATTTTTGAGTAGGAGGATACTGGAAGTTATTTGGGGGGTGAATTATTGTCACATACACAGACAACTACGGACCTGCCCCAGGGAAGTGTGTTGGGAACCTGGTGTTCATGCTGGATTTAACTATCTTGTAGATATTGTTAATAGTAACCTCAAACTTTCCACAAACGATGCAGTTGTCTATAATGAAGTTCTGTCTGACTGAAGCTGGGTACATATTCACTCAGATCTTGATAAGATTTCAAAGTGGTGCAGAAGTTTGCAACTCGCTTTAAATGTTCAGAAATGTACAACTGTGCACTTCAGCAAACGAAAAACACGCAGGATCCTAATGAGCATAATGTCAATGAGTCACAGCTGGAATCGGTCATTTCATACAAACAAGTGAAACGATTACATAATCTCAGTCGCAGATAAAGCAGGTCAGGTTTTAAGTGATGAATGTAGGATTATGCAACATATTCCTGCGTATCGCTCCCATAGGGAGCATAGATGTAGATGAAGATGTAGATACTATCTGCTTCTCTAGTTTACTTAACATGAAAATATTTATATTTGTTTTAATTAGCGATTGTAATTTGGTAATCACTGTTGTTGCAACTGCCTCATGGCCTCCAACACCGTTTCAATGAGGGCATCCTCAGAATTGTCAGGTGTATTTGTTACCATTAAAGCCGCGCGGGATTAGCCGAGCGGTCTGTGGCGCTGCAGTCATGGACTGTGTGCGGCTGGTCCCGGCGGAGGGTCGAGTCCTCCCTCGGGCATGGGTGTGTGTGTTTGTCCTTAGGTTAATTTAGGTTAAGTAGTGTGTAAACTTAGGGACTGATGACCTTAGCAGTTAAGTCTCATAAGATTTCACATACATTTGAACATTTTTGTTACCATTAAATCTAATATATTTCGCTCTTGTGTGGGTTTCAGAATTAAGTAGTTTTGAAGGAGAACTTTTAGTACTGTTTCACACGATACCTCGTCATTCCCACCAGTTAAAAATCAGTAATCAATCCAATTTATTGTTGCAACATTAAAGTCTCCTCCAATGAAGACAGTACGGTTGTGGAGCACCCGTACTGTTGAGGCTCTGTTCTATTTTCAGTTCGGAGTTTCATCAACATTACAAGTTTACGCACGCCCTATGTATTACTAACTACGGGAGAAAAGTTAACAATAAGCTACGTCTCTCAGGTTAAAAAGATGATACAGAAACTCTACAAAATAAGGAGGAATCAGAGAAAGACATTTCATACATTTATTATTAAATTATATAAAGTTTGAAAATATGTAAAGGAAAGGACTATGGTCTTTCGTAGCCCGTTATCTACCTCAGAGATGGAAATAGCGGTACCCTAAAGTGTAAATGAATTAGAGAACAGGAGCGATGTAGAGTAAGTGGGAGAAGAATACAGTGATACTTATGCTCACTAGAAGATTACAAGTATTCATACATAAATGGTTATCCCATATGACATGCAGTCATAATGCAAAACATAATTCACTCTTTATGTAGAATGAGGCTGTCACTCTTACAACCAAGCAAAAGCACATTATATTGCCCAATGTAAATGCTGAAGACGCTCATTTTTGGTTCTGCGGAATTGGAAATGTGTGAATAATTTACTTGCTGCATTGCCATAGTTTTATTCGTGAATTTGTTACGGTCTGATTAAACCGTTGAAATGGATGGACGCTGTTTCAGTTCCTGTTTTTCTTCGTTATTATAAATGGACACGGGTGTCCTAATTTCCAGAACGAATTGTGATTCATACGCTGGTCGGATAAGCAAAATCCTGCAGCCAATATACTAGCCGCACTTTGCGCATGACGTGCTAATTGAGTACCCCTGTTTCACTCAGCCCCTGCCGTTTACAGCAGTTGAGTCTAAGTAGCAATCTCAGCATTTCTGCTTTAACAGATAGAAATCCATACCCGTGGGAGCAGAATAGTGCTTTAACTATTATTTTTGTGATTTGGCTGTGAAAGATATTTAGTTTAAATAACCCGAGAATTCAAATATACATGTCAATGTGATTCATTTTTGTTTAGTTTTCGATCGGTGGATTTGTAGTAAATTTAAATAATCAGACTTAAGTGTACCTCTCCTTCTCCTTTCCTACAACGTCCACGAGCTTCGTGTTAAGTTACGAGTATGTCACTGTTACTAAAATAATTTTAAGCTTCGTATGCAGTAATCTACATAGCTGCTGTTAGGAGATTTCCCCTGATAATTCGTTAACGTATTCTCTACGAAATCAGAGTAACAGCTGCCTAATATTTTTGCGCCGGGGTTACTTATCTGCTGCAGAAAAAAATATAGAGTAGTCGTATTGGCACACGCATTTGTGTTCCTGCTCAAACGTTTGCAGTTTATGCCGATCCACGCCCAGTATACGCCTGCTATTACGTAACAACTTCATTTTCAGTTTAATTTGAATCAGAAGAGTTACGAATATGAAAGAGGTTCTGCTTTCTTCGTGCAAATACGCAGAGAAACTGCAGACACTGATTAACGACGCATTAAGTTAATTGACGATGTCGTTAGTGAATAAGTGTGATTTAGTTATAGACCGCCTTAGTTTCATTGGCGGATGTGTTATTAGTACTGCAGTTTCTTGTCAATAAATTACTTCGAACCATTTTATTCTGTTCATTATGACCACAGTCGTAATGTGTTGCGTATTTGTCGCTTAATAACAACGAAAACAAGAATATGCAGCGACTGTACGAGCAAGATCTCATGGTTCCATTGGCCACAAATTGGAAACCGCTTTATCTGATGCTTCAGGTTTTCTCTGAGGTACCGATTGATGGTTTGTTTCCTGGCGTTTAAACGAGGTGTTACTCCCATTTTAATTCGCGATGTTTCGACGACCAACCCAACTGTCCTCTTCAGGATCTGCGAGTTATGCCCTTGTTTGTATTCGCTGCCTGGACTCCAACCAGTATCGTCGTGTGAATTACAAGTGTTTAGGTGAGCATAATTAATGAGTCTGACGAGACAAAGATATCTAGAACCCTAATAAACCGAGCAGACGCTTCAATTTGAACACCGTTTGGGGTCCGGCACTCAGCTTATTAAGATCTCGCCGCTAGTCATATGCACAATATCTGGCAAAAGCTAAGAAAATGTGCATTTCATGGAATGCCACTGCACACGCTGACAATCAAAGGAACGTCAAAGGGTTTAGTGAGCGTCACGGGCTGAAATCGTCCATAAGTAGGCAAGAGATCAGCAAATACATCACAGAGTGGATGGTGTTCAGGCAGCGAGTGCACACAACAGCAGAAGTCGCGGCACCTGTAGATGATGTTTGGGTCGGTTGTGAAATATTGGGGGAAGAAGTCACTGTTTAACGTCCCGTCGACAATGAGGTCGTTAGAGACGGAGCACAAGCTCGTATTAGGGAGGGATAGGGAAGGAAAACGGCGGTGACAGCTTTTCATCGGTCCCGTTACGTAATAATGCATTACTATGATAATATATAACCAACACCTAGAAAATACAAATTAACAGTATATTCGTGTAACCAGTTGATTCGGTTAGAATTATCAGCAACTAAAGATAGTGACTTAATGAAAAGGAAAACAAACAAACCGAAAAGTCTAAGCAAACTGCAGTACTTTTAGTAGAGTAAATAGATTGCCCAAAAGTAAATAGTAAACAGATTTCCATCGTGGCAGCATCGAAAACCTTATAATAAGTTTGTACATTCAGATTCGTGTTATTGCGAGACCCATTCAAAAACTGAGTTTTGGGAAAACTAAGAACGACATGAAAATATGCAAATGGATCTGGGAAGAGACTAGAGTGGTAGATACGAACGCGTCAGACCATCGATAGAAATGACGTGGAAATGGGCAGGACATGCAGGCAGACAAATGGTTTTTAGGTGGACATAGAAAGTACTTTGTCGATATCCAAGAGGTAAACGAGTTTTAGTTGAAACAGACAAGTAGCCATTCCCACAGCATTAGTTATAACGCTCATTCAGTACCGTGTCTACGCTTTTTAGGACGTTGTGTCGTCAGAAAATGTTTCGCGTACCAGTCATAGTTTACTGCTGATCTTAAAATGCAAAGATTATTCGATAGTCTCGTGAAGTAACCATTTTCTGTTTCCGTCGTTTTAGAGGGCTGTATTTTTTCCCTCAGAGATACATGAAAACAATCTACAACTTGCGTACTGAAAACGAAAGGATAAAAAATGCTCGCGGCCGTATAGTTACCAAAAGCACACAGGAGATAGATTAGTCACGTCCAGAGGAACATGACGCTAATGTGGTGAAACACCAGCTCTGCCATCGATAATGGCGCCGTTTGTGTGAGCAAGAGGGTGCAGCACGTTGTTCAGACATTTGATACCAAGGTGAAGCCAGTCGTTGATGATTTGGTCCTGTAGAGCTACCAAACTGCAGGGACGTTATTTGTTGGCTTCACCTGATGTTCCAAATAGCTGAGAAGACTTCTCTGTAGGGTTAAAATTGTGTTATTTAGTGGGTTGCTCGAGATGTGGTAGCGCACTTCTCCTATTGGTCAAACCAGAAACACGGCTACTGTCACATTGGAAGAGGAGACTACCCACAGGGTACCTGTCACAATGATTTAGAAGGAAGGCCAACATTTGTTCCCCTAAAATACTGAAATGAACATCCGATTTGTTTACAGTAACTAGACTAAGTGGTCCCAAGTATTGGCGACAAAAACAGCTCCAAAAATGTCACTAAAAGACGTCTGACCTGTACTCTCCGAACCATGAAGGTTGAGCAATTCACTGGGTCGTCAGTGCACTCGACGTGCGACATCATTGGAAAAGAGGCAAAATCGCGACTCTTCGGACAACACTGAAAGCCTCCACTCAGCTAATGTACAGTGTCTGCGCTCTTTCGCCCACTGGA